>NW_023615039.1:0-60001 GCF_013339695.2 Rhipicephalus sanguineus
TGATGACCGCACATGGGGTCAGAAAGTGTCTGCCATGTTAGGGCATTCTTTTCGTGGGAACGCAGCAACAAGATATGGAAAAGAGAGTGAAGGCCACGCTCTTGAAGAGTACGCGAATCGCACTGGCAATGCGGTCACGCGGCTCGGTGTGATAGTGAACCCTATAGTGCCAAGGTTAGGATACAGTCCGGATGGTGTTTCCTTTCGGGATAGTAGCCAGCCATCCTTCTTGAAGTTAAGAGCCCAGTGCTAGGCAAATCACAGAAAGCTGCTGAGCTAGCCCGGGCAAAGAAGCTTCCTTATTTAAAACAAAATGGGGAGAACTTGGAGCTGAACCGCAGACATTCATATTTTTCGCAGATTCAGCTGGGAATGTTTGTATTGAACATGCATACTGCCCACTTTGTGGTTTACTCCAAGGTCGAGTCGCAATACTCACTGTGTAACGCTGCAATATGCATATTGAAAACTTGTGCGAAAACTTCAGTGTGTTTATTTCCAGCATATTCTTCCGGAGCTCGTAACACGTGCGTGACTCGACTAGACATTGCAAACTGGAAAGATGGTCAAGGGTAACAATGTTTGGCGAGTAGTTACTTTGAAGTATGCACTTCCATATCACCTGTACCAACTACTTTGTGACATGCTTCATTGTTATTGTGGATCCTTTAAATCAATACATGTCTATGCCGTTCACATCCCACAAGGGAAAACTGTGAAGCTTTGTGATTTATGGTGCAATTCAGTAGTGATGTCTAGTCGCAGTCTAGCTGTGTGAATTTTTATCTTTTGTGCTGCTATCCGAATGATTTGTTGCATCATGCCTTTTAATGGAGTTGCAGTGTACAAGTCTTTTAAGCCAGCATTTTTTTCCACTATAGTTTCGTAGTGGTGTCGTAGTCGCTGTGTAGCTGTGCGATATTTTTCATCTTTTATGCTGTTACCTGAAGTATTTGTTGCATCATGCCTTTTAATGGAGTTACAGTGTACAAGTCTTTTAAGCCAGCATTTCTTTTTCACTATAGTTTCTTTACAGCAACCATTAATTATACTTGTCATGCAGCAGCCATTTCTTCATAAAGATCTTGTGCGCTTCAAAGGGGTACTAACACGAAAATTTTCAGTTGTCGTTTTCTTGCATCAAATGAAAGGCCAAGCCCTCAAGAGCCTAGAAAATTCACTGCTAAGCGTGACTGCACAGTGAAAAATTAATTACATTATGTTTGTTAAAGCTAGTTTGGTTCCTACGGTACCCTGGCGTCACAACACTGTATTAGCTTCTCGTCGCATGTTCGCGCAAGATGCATGACGTTTCCACGGCCACTCCGCACCGTGGATCCGTTAGTACCTGTATCATCACAACTAGCTAGACTTCTGCATGAAATCACGAGAATTAATACTGTAGCCTGACGTCAAGCTAGTGTCAATGTCGGTAGGTGCATGGAAAAATTGACTTTAGCATCAAAGTAAAACCATATCAATATATTGCTGAGGCTCACACTTGCCGAGAGCCGTCTATATACAGGAGATCTGTATGGCAGAGTAAACTCGACTTTGAAAAATGGTGTCAGTACCTCTTTAAGGCTCAGACCTTGTAGCAAGGCATGCGCGATACCTAATGTACTATATTTTACTGCTGTCTTTCCTTTATGACATCCTTATGGTTGCAAGCTTTTTTATAGAATTTTCATATTATGTTATTTCTGACATACTTCATCTTAATGTATTTCACAGTCATGTTTTTTTTTACTTTAGCTTACATTCATGCCATCCTTGTACACTGAAGTGAAGTTCCGTGTGTACATGTACAATTTTATATTAAATTTTGTGTTTACTATTAAATGCACTCACTCTGATTTCCATAGTTCCAACTAATACACCGAAAAGACAAATGACCAGAAAATGCAACTGAACTTAATGCTTTGACGCGGCACTTCTTTTACGTGGAAACTTTATAGTAGGCACTTTTATACACAACAGGGAACAAAATCGCAAGGGAACATAAAGAATGTTGCAAAATACAGACCAACACAGCCAGGGACATATTAATAAACACGAGCCACACTTCGTTACACAATCACAAGAAATAGATATGACAACAGAGCTAAGAGTAGCAAAAAAAAAAACAGGAATCAATTCTTGCTTCCACTTCGATCGCTCTAAATGGGGAATCATCCTGGTTACATTAGCAAACATTTTGCTCCAGCAATGACTTCTTGAATAAAACATTTAAGCAAGAACATGGGTAAACGTAATAGAGAGCTATTTTTAAGTCATGTATTGAACGCATTTATATAAATCCTGGTTGTTAGGTATTCTTTGTTTTAATAGAAATCCAAGCAAAAAAAGTAGCCAGACGCGGTGGAATCGGTCAAGACAGCAAACTCCCACCGAAATATGTAAAAAGCAACTACACAGGACACATTCGCAATACTACCTAAGCAGCTCTGTATGCGATTTCTTTTGCGAAAAGGCAGTGTGACATGCAAACAATCCTGCAACGAAGTTTGTAGCGCTGCAATCAGATGTTTATTTTCAAGAATGTTTGCAGCATATAACAATTACGCACCTTGTAAGAAAATGTTCTGGCTTTAAGATGTCAACAAGCTGCATATAAGATGTAAACGAGGAGGCCTATTACTGCTGACAGCCGTCTATAATGGCTTTCCCAAACATCATTGCGAATTCTTTTAGTGTCTGCAGTGTTGCCAGCTCCGTATGAAACAAACAGCACGCAGAACAGAACAACAGCAAAACAAACATACCACGTAACGGTTTGCTTTATGTAGTCACATAGTCTGATGTTGTCATGAGCGCCATACTTAGTCCTCAAAATTAGAGCATGTATAATATTATCCAGCCCTGCTCAAATCTGTGCTGCTTACGAGGTAAAAGGATCTGCCTTCATGGCCGCCAGTGGACCATGTCGAGCCGCGACGCATGCGTGTATAGCGTACACATGCGCAGTAAACCACTGCGCTCAGGCACGAACCACTCTCGCACTCACTGTTTGCAGTATGTGTTGTCACGTGTGTATACGACTTCATATTGCCGCAATAATAATATCGAACGTTTCGCAGCATTTTCCGCATTAGCACTGCATGACTTGGACTGGTAAGCTTTCCGTTGCGCTAAAAACCTAAATTACTATAAAAATTGGTTGTCGGTCCTTTAATCTCTCTCTAACACGTTAGTTTTTACCTGTAGCATGCACTTGGGAAAGCAGATTCAGCTACGATTTTAAAACCTTTTTTCTGAAAGTATTGGTGGTGACAGATTAACAATACCTCCTATGACCATGCATATTTTGTCCAGTGCTCCTGTCTTTCCCATGGCACCGGGCCCTTCAGTACTTTGAACACCTTCATTCTCTGTATTGCGCGTTCAACATGGACGCACGCTCGTGCATTTTTCAGTGTTTTGCTTGCATCTTGAGCTGAAAATTGCTATTGAGAATGTCAGAAAGGGGGCTGTATTACACCCAACCCTAGGTCTGCGCACATGTCATCAACATTAAATCCTTATCAGCCATCACATCATCGTGAAAGCTTGTCAGTTTATCAAGCACCTGTGATTTATCTACACAAGCCTTGTCTGATGCCCTGCCGCCAAAGGTATTACTTATTAAAGTTATCATACCTGCAGGTGAAACACACACAAGGATCGTTGCAGTGTGTGTTCCTTTATAGTGAGAGTACGTTAGTATTCGGCATGATGCACAGTTACTTTTCTCCAGCTCAACTTCTGTGCAGTCAAGCACGACACGAACCTCTGGAAACTCGCAAAAACAAACCGGCATGTTTTTCTTAATTTCCTCAGTTGTAGGCCCAGGAATTGCACTTCTAAAGCGCAGCAAGGTTGCGCAATGTACAGTAAAACAACCTATGCACAGTTGATTTGCTGATGCCAAAACGTCCCTAGGCACTCAAAGGAAAGGCACGTCTTTAAGCGCACAAGAACAAGCGCAACACGCTCAAGCACAGACATTTCTGATGCATTATCATCTATTTTGGCTACCTCATCACAATGATGCGAAACAGTGTCACCGATGGAATACCTGTAAATGCACGAACAGCGTTGTTGACAGTGACTGTGTAAAATTAACCTTTCTGCATGGAATGGATGAAGAATCCACCTGCACAGATTCTCGGCGACATTTTTTTCACCGTCAGATGTTGCAAGTAGAAGAAGGGCCTCCGCTGCTTCTTCGTCTGCTTCTCCTTTAGGCGTGGTGTCAGCCACAGCTCCAGATTCATGGGTATTTTGGTGCCTCGACTGCTCCGCCTGCACCAGTCAACAATTAAAAGCCTGAGCGTATGATACGGCTCAGGAAAATTTCTTGGGCGAGTGTGTTTCTGAAAGATATATTAGCAGCACAAAACATGAAAGTAAAATGATACAGAAGGAGAAGAGAAAAACATGAGTAGTGCCTCCCTTTCCTCTCATTCTGTTTTTGTTTACTTTTGAGTTTCACACTACTACAGTATGTTTAACACGATGCAATACAGCACACCATGCAAGTTTAAGGGCAGCCAAGCTTCAGGAATGCCCGTCACTGTGGAATAAGTGTCATAAACTGAAAACAAGGGATGACGTTAACTGATAAGCTTTAGATGCATAAAAGACCAGCCTATTATAAGAAGCTATTATATTAAATCAACAGGTTTTGTTTATTGTTACAAAGTCATTTGCTCAGTGTAGCACAATTTGCTTGCAGTGTAGCACCTTGACACACCAAGATCTTCAATTCTGCAACTGTTTTATATCAGTGGACTGTGACTAGAGTGCGATGGTGGCATAGAACATGATGCATAACTGAGATCCTTAAGATTATTATATTATGGTTCTTGTTAAACACTCTGGATTTCACATACATTGCTGATCAGATAATTGTGCTGACAACGTGCAAAGCACTACAGTAGCAATCTATATGCTAAATATACAAGTAACAGAAATGGCTACAAAATAAGACAATATCATCATCTTGATTTCAGTCTTGTGATATGTAACCAAATTAATCATCACTCCACAAAGAATAACAGTAAGTAAAGACAGCACTACATGCTTCTAATGAGGCACTGACGTATTTACCTCCATTCGGTCTTCTCCATGTAGAATGCTGTCACACACAGGTGCATTCTCAGCCTTGGAGGTAACTCCTGCACAAAATAGTCAAATTTTGATACGTGTGATAACTTCTATCTACTAATCTTCCGTATTACCATCAGAGTTACATTGCCTAAAATTTCTATTCAATTCTGATCACAGATGTCTCAACAATGCGCCACCTCATATTTGTTGATCCGAGGCGTGAGTTTTGGGGAGGCATGACCTTTCCTCGCAAACTCTTTCAAGGGAAGTTCTGATAGGATATCTCGTGCGAGTCTCGTATTTGATAAAAATGTCCTTACTGGATTGAAACCGTTGATAACTTGTGTTTGAAGGTACAAGATATAAAGACGTACCGTAGAGCACCGATTACGCGAGGTATAGGCGATAAAGAGCATTGACACCAAGAGTGAAAAGGAAAATTTTACGCTAACGGACTCATGAGTTGGCTCACGCAGGCTCACTCAGACGCAGCTGAAGCCGTGAGCCCGAATGAGTCAGGATGAGTAATATGTTGGCGAGTTTGAGTCCGAGTGAGTCTGGTCGAGAAAAATTGGGGGACCCTCAAGCTTCGCCTTTAAGAGTTGAACGCAATAGCGAAATCAGGCCCCTAGTGCGCACTTCAACACTAAGTGCATACTTATTAATGTGTATTGTTAAACATACACGCACACAGACACACACACACACGCGCGCGCGCGAATGGTACAGGTTTTTGATCTAAAGCAAGAGTCGCATGGCCTCCAAGATATACGCCGTGCGCTCGCCATCTCGGAGGCCATGAAGAGTCTCACAATGCCTCACAGATGGCAGCACATTATCTAGCGTTTGCTGTTTGCTTGATCAACGCCTCCTCTGGAAAGCCGGCGTTGGCTTGATATGTTTTCCGCTAGATGGACGTAGTTGTCCATTTTTAGAGCTGTTTGACAGTTCGTGTGTGTTTTAGCGGCGATGGCTGCACTGTCCTGGTCTTTTACGACGTAGTTTGATGGCCTCCCAAATACGCCTACAAATCGCCGAATGGGCTCGTTTTCGTCGTGACACCTGTCGAACAAATGCGTTAAGGAGACTCCTTCTACTACATTGCATTTATGTAGTGTTTTTTCCGCAGCAGCTGCAAGTGACATCGTAGCTTGTGGTAGGACACCTGCTTGCCACGCGGACGGCGCGGGTTCGATCCTCAATGGGACCGAAAATTTTATTCTTTAGTTTGTTTGCTTCTTTCTCGATTTTTCGCTCACGGACGATTTTTCGCTCACAACCAACGGTGCCGACACCGACGGCGGTATTTCTGCGACACGAGCTCTCTAACGCTATCGCGTTAAAAAGTAAAGTGAATCTGAGTTCGAGTGAGTCGGTTCAGGAAAATTTTGGTGAGTCTGAGTCCGAGTGAGTCCTCAGAGCAAAACATATTACTTGAGTGACTCTGAGTGAGCTCCAATTTCTTGGACTTGAGGTAATAAGTGGTAATCGTGGCCAAAGTACAACTATCGACAACTATTTTAAGCTACAAGGAAAATATTCATCTACGTGCAAGCTCAGCTTCACAAGAAAGGGCACCAGACGGACTAAATATCACACAGTAGTGCCTCTATCATAAGCACACATTTTCAAATGAAACAAACCTTGAGAACGCCTAGCAGATGCACGAGCACTGCGTTCCGCTGCGGCTTGCGTTCGCAACATGTTCTCCTTGTCGTGAGGCCGCAGAGGCAAACATTACGAAGGCACAGCAGATGATTTAGTCGCCTTCTTGCAGGTTTCGATATCTGCGGGTCTGCATACCAAAACACAAATTACAGCTTCACCGGCGCATCTTTCTTCTAGAAATTGCTTAAAGAATTCATTATTTTTCACAGCACTACATTCCGAGCGCGCATTTCACAAACTGTTACGTCTTTCTAAAGCATATGGCATTGCCTAGGCTACTCGTTCTCGCTGCGCTGACCACAACTGCGAAGCTCGAGCTGTACAAGATAGCATACGGGGTGCAGCCCAAGATGTAAGCACATGCGTTCTGACGAGGCGAGGCGAAATTCTGCGACTTTGAGCGTATCTATCTATCTATCTATCTATCTATCTATCTATCTATCTATCTATCTATCTATCTATCTATCTATCTATCTATCTATCTATCTATCTATCTATCTATCTATCTAGCCACCGACGACTTTGTGCTCTCCTGGCCGTTTCGTTAATCGGATGTATACCAAAATTGGTATGGAATAACATGACCGTATTACGAACATAAATGACAGGTCATAATATGAAAATCATGATATGCATGTCATAACAGCATGATTTACATTCCACAGCCTTCGGGCTCTTGCGGCAATTCCGTTAGCTTCATATATACGAAAACTGGTATGACGTGGCAAGAGTTCATGGCGAATATAATGACAGGTCCTAACGTGCAAATCATGACACGCATGTCATGTGCGGCATGATTTACATGACATGGTCTCGGGGCGCTCGCGGCCGTTTAAATGAATGGATATATACGAAAACTGGTATGACTAGACATTTCGACATGACGAACATAACTGACACGTGGTAACATGAAAATCATGACACGCGTTGTCATGCACGTCATGATTTACATGTCACGCTCATGACGCACTCGCGGCCGTTTCGCCGGCTTGCTATACACCAAAATTGGTATTGCGCGATGTGACTGTATGAATAACATGAATAACACATGGTAACATGAAAACCATGACATGCATGTCATGCACGACATAATTTACATGCCACGCTCATGACGCCACTCGCGGCCGTTTCACTAGATTGATATGCACCAAATTGGTATTGCGTGATGTGACTGTATGAAGAACATGAATAACAGGTGGTAACATGAAAACCATGGCATGCATGTCATGATTACATGCCGCGCTCATGTGCATTCGCGGACGTTTCACTAGCTTGATATACGCCAATACTGGTATTGCGCGAACGCGCCTGTATGACGAACGTAAAGGAGAGGTGGTATCATGAAAATCTTGACAGGCAAGTCATGTGCGACATGATTACATGCCACGCTCATGATGCGCTCGCGGCCGTTTCGCTCGCTTGATATACACCAAAATGGGTATTTCTCAACGTGACTGACAAACATATATCACAGGTGGTAACTTGAAGATTATGATATGCATATCATTTACGACATGATTTACATGCCACGCTCATTGTCCGATCGCGGCCGTTTCGCCAGCTTGATATACACCAAAATTGGCATTGCGTGACGCGTATGTATGACGAACATAAATGACCGTTGGTAACATGAAAAACCATGACATGCATGTCATGTAATGGCATGATTTACATGCCACGCTCATGGTGGACTCGCGGCCATTTCAGCTCGTTATATATACACCAAAATTGGTATTGTGCGATGTGACTGTATGACGAGCATAAATGACAGGTCCTAACATGCCAATTATGCTATGCATGTCATGTACGGTATGATTTACATGACGCTGTTATGGTGCTCTTCCGGCCGTTTAGATAACTGGATATATACCAAAATTGGTATGGCATGACAGGAGTGCGTGAATGAACATAAATGACCGGTCATGCAGTGTATATACCAGAATATGCGTTTCAATTGGCATGGTATATACCAACGTTACTAGAACAAACTCAGTTTAAAAACTCCGCCGGAGAGGCGGTCCGCGTGGCGCTCGTGAGAACTAGTGGCGCTGCAGTCACGTCTAGCTCCCGCGGCTGGCGCTTGTTGCGATCGGCGATGTACGAGCGCACGTGGTTACAGCGTCGTCTGCGCTTTGTTAGCTCGTCATTTTTGCGACTGTTCTTTACCACGCTTAGCGTCTTGTACGAAGACACGTGCATGATGTTACGAAGCGTAACGAGGGCGAACAGATTCACAGTGCGGTATGCCAACTTGATTTGCGCCGGGCTGCAAGAGCGGCTGCCGCAACGACGACTCCGCTTCACGACACTTCTTCGGACCTCCAAAAGACCATACGCCATTCAAGCTTTGCATCGCAAAGATAGAAAGCTTACTGCGGAATGCAAGGTCTGCGACGTTCATTTTGAGAGTGACGACATTGTAAAGCACTATCATCGTGTCGTTGCGGGACAAGAAGTTTTGATCCACGTGGAAAGTGGAACCGTGCCGCGCTTTTTCCCAGCACTTCCACCCACATTTCAAAGCCAAATGTTCGGGGTTTAGGCGCAAATCCCCCCCAAAACGCACGGCGTCCCGCGAAAGCCCAGTGCCCAGTTTGGAGGAGCCGCCAGAAATAGAACAGCAAAGCGAAGTGCAGGCGATGACCTATATATACGCTACCCAGATTGAGAGTTGCATCGCACTGACATCGATCAGTTGTCAGCTGTCGTTATGCCTTCAAAGCAGTGGATTTTCGAGAGATTTTACGACGAGGTATCGAACAAGATGTGCGGAATATTTACACTCGCCGGCTCGGGAACGGGCTTGCTCAGCGCAAAAATTTGACACGGTACACATAGAAAAGACGAGGACCCGCGCTGGTCCTCGTCTTTTCTATGTGTACCGTGTCAAATTTTTTGCGCTGAGCAGTTTAATAATGGTATACCAAATAGCCCAATCCCACACTTTGCTTCGGGAACGGAGGCTTACTTGTGCAAAAGATAATTGTAGTTCACGAGCAGTTTAACTGCGTAGTGAACGGCATTACGAAACGCAAACGGCTGTCGTACAGTGTAAGAAGTGCTGCGGGCATAGAAGATCTGCTCGGTGAAGTTGAAAAACTGAAGTTGTATACTGACGACTCTTCTAGCGACAGAGTACGCGCGAATAACTGCTCGGTGCTCACATCACGGCCGATCTGTTCGAATTGTTTAAGGCACCGTAGAAGGATGCGACGTAGAAAGATGAGACACCGAAACTATCCGCAGAAAAAATTGCTCAGAGACGACATCTATTCGATGTAATCAAACACTGAGATTTCATTTATCGAGTTCTCGTAAAATTTTCCAATTTTGGGTCAGTATCTCTTTAACCGTCGCGAAAACGTGTCTTGTAAACATTGCAAAGCATTGGTGATGTTTTTCGAGAAAGTTTTCTTCAATAAATTGTAGAAACATAAGTACAGTTTTTCTAGAACGTTTTTGTATCTCGAGTAAGTGCGCGTCTTTGTACACTAGAAAGGCTTTTACAAACGTGTTGGGTTGTTCTTGGTCTAGATAAGACGGCAGCGGCTAAAATTGTGGTGGTAGTTATAAAAATTACGCTGAAAACCCTCATTCACTTAGAAACTCCTATGCTTAGAAGTAAGCGCAATGTAGACAGCTCAAATATTGTCACAGGTTGTGACGTCGACGAAGGCAGCAGTCAGCAGGTCCGAGATGAAACTCTTTATTTGGCCGAACTTGTGGCCGGAAAACTGAAAGTCAAACTACAGCAATACACTGATAGCGGCGAACAGAGCGTCGACCGTCGATCAACTGACAAGCGGTCAAGCGCGTCGGCTTTTATACAGGCGCTATCGAACTTTCCAGCAATATCGCTGGTGGCTGCGTTATCTGTCGACAAAGCTGGAACATTCGCGTGCGGCGCGCAATCTTACCGAAACGATCTACTACAATCGCGAAGCTTCTCGAACACTGCTTCGCGGACACCGTCGAGCGTTGATAACCGTCCTTGCTGGTCAAACCCGAATACATCAAAATAAAACAAGAAGTGGGCGTGGCAATATAGACCGAATATCGATTCTTAGCCAATCAATGAACAACGCACGCGGGCCAATGCATACAGACGACCTTATGCATATCCACCTAAGTATCCACCTAACTTTTACAAACTACAATACAGTACAATAAGAAAGTTGCCGCACAGTTGCCGCGAGCAACTGCGCGGCGGACCGCAGCGTTATGCCGTGGCAGCAGGCGACGCGTCGATAGTGGCGTAAGACGGAACTGCAGCGCCGCTAGTTCTCGCGACCGCCGTTCGGACCACCCTCCTCCGCTGGCGGAGATACGCAGCTTTGAAACTGAGTTTGTTCTAGTAACGTTGGTATATACCATATCGGGCATGCACGCGTGCGTGGCAAACATGCGATATATGGTGAACTAGATGCCATGGCATGAATGATTTCATTTGGCTCAAAAATAAACAAAGCGATGTATGCAGCTCTTTGCTGGCTGCTTCGCATTACATCGATTCCCACAGTGCGTGGGATCTGCCGGATTTTGTTCTGCCTGTTGGCGTCACGTAGCAGGTGAACTTATTACGAGCTGGCAGCTGACCAATAATCCCCCGCATACTACCTGAAGGCATCAAGTCTGCCAGAACGAGACCCTCGCTATGAATGAAGGAAAGAAGTGTTAATTTTAAGGGCTCGTTTTTCTTTCTTATACACGCTATTAATGAGCACTAACGACAATAATGCCAAGGAAAGTATAAGGGATGTTATTAGTAGTAAATGTAAGGTAAATGTGAAGGAACGTTTCTTTCTTGAGCAAAAGTCTGCCTAAAATCCTCAAGTGTGCGTGTTGATATGTCTCTCTTTTCATTTCGTTTTTTAAGCGTTGATTGCTGTTCAAGTATTAGCATGATAGGCAAATGATCGTTCAAATCAGATTATGACGCGGGAAATTACGTTTTCAGCAACTGTGTTTGGGATGAACAGGTCAAGCAAAGATGTGGATGTAGTGGTAACACGGGTTGGCGCAGTGATTTCATTGCGGAACACATTACATTGCATAGTCGTTAGCAAGTCAACAGCAGGCGCTAAAATCTTTCGATACATCAATATCCAAATCACCACCTATAGTTAGTCCATATGCATTGTTGCTCGCAAACGAGCGCAGTTTGTCTTAAAAATCAAGAAACCCCCGTATGCTACCATGTAGTGATTGAATAACCCCAAACATTTGGGAGTCTTTTCTAACGCACAAAATATCGTAGTTTTCAGTGGCAACAGTGTAGTGATGAACCAACTTAAATCCAGAAAAATTGGTTTGCAAGGCCATACCACATGCTCTACTTTGTTTACGATTTAGGAAGAAGTGGTTGTGCCCGGGCACCACAAGATGCTCAGTGTCATCATTCTACCATGTTTCCGTAAACATAATTGCATTGAACGCTTTATTACAAGAATCGATCAATGTCACTATGACATAACTTTTTCATCTGATTCATCTAGCGTTAATAGGCAAAAGTTTAACCGATTTACTGGTTTTTATCTCTGCTGTAATTTGCGCAACGTGCGCTGGGAGAATCGCACCGTTCTCCATCGTTCAGACGCAGCAGTGATGCTGCGTCTGAACTCTTGGGAAAGATGACTGCGCGCAGGCGCGAATGTTGGTGGAAATACGCATGGTCCAAAAACGGATCCATTTACGCTCGTCGAACTGACACATCACCTGTCCTGCTAGTTCAGCGCGAAAGCGATCTTGACAAGATCACCGCGTAACATCTCGTGACGTTCTAACCATCACTGCTGCTGTCCAGCAGGCCCATGAAGCAGCCGCCAGGTATTCTCTGTCGGTCCCTACGCGGGAGACGCCCGCTACGCGAGAAGCGCGTCCTGCAGGACGTAAAAACGTTTTTACAATCCAATCCAAATTTTCTCATAGGAGTTCTGTGTTTTGCGCGCTACCGTGTCGCTTCGTCCCGGGTGTACCCTTACGTCTCTGCTTGTAAGTTCTAAATTTTGGGCCACACCGCTAAAACGCTGTGCGTCGTGGTGGTGCTTTATTACAGGTTTTACTCTGCCCTCTGTTCCGAGCGCCTCTCGTGCCCTGGCGATCCTCTTCGTTCCTTGACCGAGGCCGGAACGTGTAATAAAAGTAGTTCTGCCTGCTCTAACATTACACGGGCTTTGGTTGGTCTGCGGCTGCGTTTAGTTGTATTGTGCCACAAATTTTATCTCTTTTGTTGCGATCTGTTTCCTCCTCCCGAGTTCCTCCGTGCCATAATACCGCGGGCTTGACACGTCGCCGGAATCGTCCTAAAGATCCCGGACTAGGAATTCCTGCCGTGCTCCTCGCTCATTTCCAATATTAATAATGAAGCTGTTTTACTCTCTCTCCTTCAAATGTTCAACCTGATGTGGAAAGGCGCTGCAAGTTCTCTGGGTGCTCGGAAATCTCCATGACGTAGTGCTAGAAGTCTGGAAACGAGCTTTGCTCAAGCAAGAACAATTTCTTTCTTTTGTACCACACTACAACATGAGTGCATCCACTCATTGTCATGTGCAAATAAATGTTTGAGTTCAAATCGCACTGAATATCTTTCCCCTTCAACTTGTTCTTTACTTGCTCGTTGTTGCAAATTTCCAACATACTTTTTTTTTTCTGCTTATACAAACGGTGAAAATCCACAAAATGTATTTTAATTGGCAGTGCAGCTCTTGTTATGCATTCATTCTACTCCACGAATAATATTATGACGAAGCAAAATATTGTGCAGTAAAGGGTTCTTCTCTCGTGTTCACAAAACAACAAATTGACGGAAAAAAGCGAGGAGTTGCTTTAAAGGGCAAACTTGTACATATGCGCGTTTGTATTCGTCGTAGTATCGTTCCCGGCGAAAGCAATGATCGGAAAAAGTTCATCTAGATGCGCACTCTAGTCGGCTTTTCGCATGTAACACTTTCTTCAGCCCTAACGCGCACAGGTAGCGAGAAAGGCACTGAAGGAAGACTGCGTCGGCGCGGAAAGTGTCCTGGAGACGGCACCCACGATCTCCGCCTTCTTGCGCCTCGCGTAGGACGTCCGACAATCACGTTTCACTTTCACGGGCATCTACAGGGGGGAAAGTTCTGCTTAGTAAATGAATAAGTTTACCTTCTCAGCAGTGTTTTGGTCAGGAGCAAATTTTTCACAGACACAGACGCATCTGCACATTTTGCGGGGATCTGTTGTGGGAATCGAGCGCACCCTTCCCTTTGGCGCCTCGTTCCCCAGCTAGCGCGCGTGTTGGCCCCGCGCGGCTCGAGCGCCGGGAACCGCCGTTAATCGGCGGTATGGCGACCGCGGCGGCAGCGCCAGGCCTCTTTGTCTGGTGCAAGCCATGCGTCAGCCTCCCGGCGCGCGGGCACGCGTCCGGACATGCCTCGACATGCTCACATGCTCACGCCACCAAGCTAGCTTACGTCACTGCGCAACGCCTCTCCTCATTGGCCACCAGTGACAACCCCCTTCCCCCTTGAGCTCGCTTCTGTCTGGCGCGGGCTTGCCCGCGTCAGATGCTCTCAGGCTGGCACGAGAGGTTGACGCGCTGCTCTAGCAGGCGGTTTCTCGTTCGTGTGCTCGACTGCTGCCCTTTGTGTGATAGTCGTAGCGCCGCTGGCAAGCATACTCGATCGGTCTTGCGGAGTTCCCTTTACGGCCTGCAAGCCCGTGGCTGTCGTACTGTGCTGCATCTTGGGTTGTTAAACCCGGTTGTTTGTTGACCTCCTGCCTCGAGTGCCTTTTCTGCGCCGTGCCGGAGAATCGACGAACCCGGCCGTGGCGTCTTTGTTCGCTGCGGCAGTGGAGAACGTCGCGTCCCTTGCCGGTCGCCTCGTAGGGTAAGCGTCTCGCAAACCTATCTCCACATAACTGGCGCCCAACTTGGTTTCGGCATGGCAGCGGAGCAGTCCCTCTCGAGGCGCTCGTTCCTGCTCGATCCCGTGGCGACGGACTTGATCTCGTTCGATGCGGACGACGCCGGCAGCACGAGGTAAGCTCGCCTTAGCGGCCCTCGGCTTTCGGCCACCGGGAGAGATCCCGTCTTTGGGGCCTCCTTTGGTGATAACCGCTCGAATGTGGACTACAGTGCTAGCCCCGCCAGTTTCGGGTTTTCTCAGCTGTTCGAGACACACGCGGTGTACGTGCTTTCGGGCCCCTCCAATGCGTCGTCTCCGCTCGCTGGCCTTTCTTTGTTAGCAGCACAGCCGAGTGATTAACCCGCCGCACCAGAGCGTCCCTACCTAGGACACATGGTGCTGGCATTCACACGCTCGCTGGCCCATCGTTGTCACGAGCGTAAAGGGTTGACCATGTCGTCCGCGATTCAGCTCGCATAGGCGGCACCGTCGCCGCGTTTTCTGACGATCATTTTCCTCATGCGCGCCTTGGCGACGCCTTCGGCAAATGTGAGCCACCGTGCTCCGTTGTCGATTCGTTTGCCTGTCGCATGAGGCATCATGCATCCGTCGGTGCGGAAACCCTACTCTTCGCTGTGCCGTTTATTGACCCCTTGGGCCTGGCGTGCATGGCGGAGAACAGGCGCACGACCCTACAACGGCGGCGCCTGCCTTGGAGCAATTAGCGCTGCACACAACTGCGGCACGGCTCGAGGCAAAACATTGCCTTCCATCTCGCGAGCAGAACCGCTGTTTCGTGCGGCGCTTCGCGGTTGGTTGTGCGCTGGGAGAATCGCGCGCGCCGACAGCGCGTTGTGCATCTTCCTGGTCTTTCGCTGCCCGTGATTCTCGGTCGCGTCTTTCTCGCGCGCACGGGTATCGTGAATGACTTCCCAAGCGGTGGCTACGGGGTCGTCCCTTTCGGCGCCCTACAACCACTTGCAACCCTCGTAGTGGCTACCGCTGCCTTTTAAGTTCGGGACGCCACTCGAGATTTCGCTTGCCGGAAGCTTGTCTGCTTTGTCAACGGAGTGCCATTGGTGGAGGAAACAGACCCCATGGCGCTCGTCTGGCTTAAGCGCTTGCGTGAGCCTGCGGGCCGCCTCGCGCGCTGGGCGTTGACTATGCAGCGATACAACTTTGTTGTGCGCTACCGGAAAGGGTTCAAACGTCGTGGCTCACGCCTTGCCGCGTGCCCCCGTTTCGGTGTGACACTTGTGTTCGCCACTCCCGAGAGCAATCGCATCGAGTAGACTCCGGGGCCTCTGGCTCTAGTGGGTCGAAAGGCGCGAACCCCGACGGCGAAGTGACTGTCCGAGTCGATCGCCTCGGGTGAGCACGTCACATCAGCTGGTATCCTCTTAAGCAGAGAAGAGACACCAAAGGCACAGCAGTGCGATCCGTTTCGGGCTCCAAGAGCCGTGCTCCCAAGGAGCGGGCGCGTATTGACAGTCTGGTATTGCCGTCGGCGCCGTGTGCCGTTTAGGCAGTCTGGTATTGCTGCGGGCACGTTGGATTCGCATCTGTTTGTCGCCGGCGGAGTTCTCCTGCGCTCCACATCCCACCGGAAGAAGCTCCCAAGGAGTATTTTAAGGTGGGGGTACCCCGCAGTCTAAGGAAAGCCACCCTCGGCTATTTCCACGACTCGCGGTTGGCCGGACATGCGAGGGGCCGTAAGACTTTCAAAAAGTTGTGCCGCTCTGCTACCTGGCCAGGCATAAACGTGACGCTCTTCACTCCTCGTGTGACAATGCGTGCAGTCTCGTGCGGGCAAGTCCCCCGGGCTCATTCAGCCGCCCCCAAACCCTTTCGCTGCCCGCAGCAGCGGTTTGGGAGACGGGGAAGCGGTCACGCAACCGCAGGAAAACCGTGAGAAGGCTGGCTCCAAGCCACGCCATCGGTGCTGATATGATATCTGGGGTTTAACGTCCCAAAACCACGATATGATTATGAGAGACGCCGTAGTGGAGGGCTCCGGAAATTTCGACCACCTGGGGTTCTTTAACGTGCACCTAAATCTAAGTACACGGGCCTCAAACATTTTCGCCTCCATCGAAAATGCAGCCGCCGCGGCCGGGATTCGATCCCGCGACCTTCGGGTCAGCAGTCGAGCGCCATAACCACTAGACCACCGTGGCGGGGCACGCCATCGGTGCAACCTGTGGAAACGCACTTAAGCAACGTTTCTCCCACTAGCAGGTAGCAGGACTTTATTCCATACCTTGGTAGTGAATGGAGAATAACCGCAAAGGTGCCCATACACGTCCGGAAGTGGTAGAAGGCCCTCTTGGTCGAAAATACCCTCTGACGTGTTGTCCAAGCCATAACCTGGCAAGCGCCCCCTTTGTTGGGCAGCACTGTCAGGCAGGCATCCTTTTTGGCAAGCCGGCTATGCCGGGGGCACTCCTGTCCACTCCTGCATCCCCCCCGTCATCTCCCTGCGCCTGGCTGTACCATGCCGCCAGCCTGTTGCTGAACCTGTGGCCTGCTGTTCCCTGGCCGTACCTGCCGGGGCCTGCCCTTCTGGCCTGCAGCCACGACCACCTTGCCTTACCCACCTGGCAGCTTCGGCAGCCGCCCTCGGCGGCTGGTCCGCCCACTCAAGCTTTGGCCCAGGCCCGAGCGTGGTCGCTCCGGCTTCCGTTCCTGGCTGCCTGCTGTTCCTGCCTGCCGTTCCTGTGTGGCCCCCGTCCCAGCGACTTTCGGCGGTTGGCTGCCGCACGCAACTGGCAGCCACGCCTCGTACGTTCCCGGCTGCCAACCTCTCCAGTCCGGCGAACTTCAAGCGGGCCGGCTGCCCGCCCTTGTGCAGTCTTCCCCGTTCCTCCTAGGCTGCGGACCTTCTTACGGCAGTGGGCTCTCCCTTGTGGTGGAACTTTCGGTGGAACTTTTGCGTGGCCATGGCCGACCTATGGACTTGTACCTCCGGGAAGACGACACCCCCCTGTTGGACTTTGCCCCGTTGGCCAGCCCCCTTGCGGCTGAGCTGACCTTGCCACTTGGCCTCGGACAGCCTCTTTCACAGGCTGGCCTCGGTCTTTAGGATGGGGGAATGTGGGAATCGAGCGCACCCTTCCCTTTGGCGCCTCGTTCCCCAGCTAGCGCGCGTGTTGGCCCCGCGCGGCTCGAGCGCCTGGAACCGCCGTTAATCGGCGGTATGGCGACCGCGGCGGCAGCGCCAGGCCTCTTTGTCTGGTGCAAGCCATGCGTCAGCCTCCCGGCGCGCGGGCACGCGTCCGGACATGCCTCGACATGCTCACATGCTCACGCCACCAAGCTAGCTTACGTCACTGCGCAACGCCTCTCCTCATTGGCCGCCAGTGACAACCCCCTTCCCCCTTGAGCTCGCTTCTGTCTGGCGCGGGCTTGCCCGCGTCAGATGCTCTCAGGCTGGCACGAGAGGTTGACGCGCTGCTCTAGCAGGCGGTTTCTCGTTCGTGTGCTCGAGTGCTGCCCTTTGTGTGATAGTCGTAGCGCCGCTGGCAAGCATACTCGATCGGTCTTGCGGAGTTCCCTTTACGGCCTGCAAGCCCGTGGCTGTCGTACTGTGCTGCATCTTGGGTTGATAAACCCGGTTGTTTGTTGACCTCCTGCCTCGAGTGCCTTTTCTGCGCCGTGCCGGAGAATCGACGAACCCGGCCGTGGCGTCTTTGTTCGCTGCGGCAGTGGAGAACGTCGCGTCCCTTGCCGGTCGCCTCGTAGGGTAAGCGTCTCGCAAACCTATCTCCACACTGTTTGATGAGGCATAAGCAGTTTCCAAGACGGAAAGAGCTTCCTCTGGCATAAACGTTACGGACAAGGCGTTATCAAAATATTTCATTCTCTGAAAGTTTCACTTATAGCTAATCTTTTTTGTGCTTGTTCAGATAGCGCTAAATGCTCACTTTGAGCTTTGTAACTCAGCCACAATTCTCAGGACAGTAGAAGAAGGGCATACATCCTCACATAGACTCCTCAGTAGAGGACTGCCGGGCAGTCCACGATACGGCTGACGGCCGCGAAAGCTGATGCACTGTTGCGACTTCAACCTTTCTGAAGCGTATTGAGCTGTTCGCAAAAAGCGGTTCTGTATCAGCGGAGCCTTCTGAATTTTTTTGACTAAGAGAAATTTTTTTTCTCGAAACTATGGTTGGTTTCGTGGCCCTGGGGACATGGATAGTAAAATATGTTAGTTTTTTAGCGAAATTATAGGTGGTCTACGGACATGCAGTGACGTTCTTATTTATTTATTTATTTATTTATTTTCACATACTGCCGCCCGGTTACAGGGCTATCGCAGGAGTGGGTACAGGGCAGTAAATAATAATAAAAAGAGAACCGAAAGCAGGTGAAATAAACAGAAACAATAACAGATCAGAGAAATACAAAAATACCATGAACATCATTATATAAACATTGTAAAGCAGGAAGCAAGGATAAGGGTCTTTTAGTGCCTTAAAAAATTAATCTTTTTGTAACGAACGAATGTGACCCGGTATGGTATTCCACATTTAAATACATCGGGGGAAAAAAGTGTACTTCAAGAAGTCTCTGCGATGATGAAACGTTGTGTGCATGGCTGTTTCTGGTGGATGTTGTTTTGGCAGGTGTTGTGTAGTTGTTGTGCGATGAATATTGCGGCGAATTGCAAAAAGAATGGAAAAGTTGCAGACTCGATCTCGCGTCCTTTAGAAAGAGAAGTTCAACCAAGGTGCGTTAGATGGGATGATGAGGATATATATATATATATATATATATATATATATATATATATATATATATATATATATATATATATATATATATATATGGAAGAGTAACTTCGGTTGCCGCAAGGTTATAAGTATAAAAGTATATGCGCCTTCATAAAAACAACTGTTTATTTTGTCTACGTTTCGACGGGAGCCCCGTCTTCTTCAGGACATAATATTTACAGCGTGTGTGTGTGTCCTCTTATAGCATGTTGAAAGTGGAAGGGAAAGGACAGAAAGGAAGGGAAATAACGGAGAAAAAAAAAGGGGGGGGGGCACGACAACAACAATAACAGCAATACAAAAAAAAGAAAAAAGCAAAGTCCGGAAGGTCATTAAGAAGTGTTTTGCTTGTCGCGGACATTGTGTTCGTTTAGGTAGCGACAACAATAGAGCCTCTGCGCACCCATCTTCCCCCAAACGGGCAATGTAATGACCCCGCGCATCTAGTGTGGCCCCTTCCGGTGTGGGGCCACGGGTGGCGTTTTTGACGTCCTTCTTCGTCGTTTACCGCGTTAAAGTAATTGGTGGGGTGGACAGTGAGGGCTTTCAGCGTATGCTTTTCCGTGTCGGCCTGGGTGTAAGACCCGAAGTGGCCGGTAGTGTTGTCGCGTCGTCAATATTTATTAAGCGCATCGGCTCTATTTGGAAGAGGAAAAGATGTAGAAAAAGGTAAGGGTTGTAAAGGAAAAAGACCGACTAAAAGCTTGTTCGTGTAATGGCAGTTTAAGTGCAGTGCTGTACACAACACTGTACGACGTCCGGGACCACTTATCTGTGCATGCCGGCTGTGATTGAAGTGGCAGATGAATCCTGGTTAGTGAGATGCATAAGCTCAAGGCTGCACCGAGGAGCGCTATCATTCAAAACATTGTTATGCTCGTACTGGGCGGCAAGGGGCCGGGGACTGATTAGAGATTGGCGTTCGCGCTTTTTAATGATCGTAATGCGGAGAGGGTTCCCGTGTGTTCATTGATTCCACTTTTTATCGTGTCGAATTTCTATATAAAGTATGATTCACGTTGCTCCCTTTCTCTGGTTGTTCGAAAATTGTTTTCCAAGAGCGTAACCTTGATACCCTCGAAACTGTGATCTTTCAATGCTACATGTTTAGAAAGTGGAAGGCCAGGCAGGGAACGTACATGTGACCGATGGTTGTTGAACCTAATTCTAAAAGGCGTGTCTGTCTGGCCTACGTATTGCATGTTACATACCCCCCATTCCAAAAGGTATATGACGTTGTTTGAGTCGCAGTCAAGTGCACCACTTATTTTGTGCTTAAAATTTGAGTGTGTGCTTTCCGCCACGGTTGTTGTCTGCATGTGCTTGCATACTTTGCATCTTCCTTTTCCGCAAGGGCGACACCCGATTTGGGGCTTTGTGCCTATCTTTGAATTTATTAAATGATCCCTGATACTTCTTGGCCGCCTGTATACCACACCCGGAGGGGAAGTGAAAATTTCGGATAGTCGCTTGCTTCCAATATGTTAAAGTGTTTTTTTAAGATCTTATTAATGTTGGGTGGGTTGTTTGTGAAAGTTAATACAAGATTTTTCTTGCGCTGCTGATCGGTATCTTTTTGTTGGTGTAGTAAAGTCTGGCGGTCCAGATTTGCCGCTTTTTTGATCGCGTCATCAATGATAGCTGGTGGGTATTCTTGATGGAGGAGTACCTCGCGCATACGTGCGGTGTTTTTTTGGAAATCCTCAGAGCGAGAGCAGATTCTTTTGAATCTGTGTGCTTGGGAATAGGGAATACTGGTCTTGCAGTGGCGCGGGTGGCAGCTTTTGGAGTGCAGGTACCGTTGCCTGTCCGTAGGTTTTCTGTATACACTAGTGACCAACGCGCCATCCTCTATTCGAATGTGTACATCCAGGAAGCTTATTTCAGTGTTAGAGTAGGAGTACGTAAAAGAGATGCTGGGGTGTGCTTGGTTAAAGGCATGTATGAATTTGAGGAGTTCGTTTTCTGAATCAGTCCAAAGCGTGAATATGTCGTCTAGGTACCGTTTATAGAATGAAGGTCTGATATCACAGCCTGAAAGGAAATTGGACTCTATGTGATGCATGAATATGTTAGCGTAGTTTGGGGCCATTCTTGTACCCATTGCCGTGCCGCTGATTTGAAGGTAGTACTGGTTGTTAAATTCGAAGCTGTTCAGTTCGAGGACAAGTCGGGTTAAAATTTCAATTACTGTTTTGCTCGGATATGCGTCAGGGTTGTGGTTGCCATATGATTCTACAAGTGCCCTGATACCATCGTCATGTGGTATATTCGTGTAGAGTGAACTAACGTCCAACGTTACCAGGAATGCGCCATCTGGAAATTTTACGTCCGATATTTCCCGAAGAAAATGGTTTGTGTCGCGCAAGAAAGACTCATGTGTGGGTGGTATGTTTTTGATTAAAGAGTCAATATAGCTAGATATGGGTTCAGTTAATGTTCCCGTTCCTGATATAATTGGTCGACCAGGGTTTCCCTCTTTGTGAATTTTGGGGAGCATGTAAAAACGACCTGGTGCCGAATGTGCCGTAACAAGTGCTTTTTGAAGCTGTGGATCGATCTCGTCCTCACGTCTAGGCTCCTGAAGAGCTGTCAGAATTATTTCTTTTATGTTCGGTTGTAGGGTCCAAATCGAGATGTTTATAGAATTTTTTGTCATTTAGTTGTCGCTTGCCTTCCTCAATGTAATCCGATGTATTAAGAATAACAATCGCGCCACCTTTGTCTGCTGGTTTAATGACGAGATCTGCGCGGTTGCTCAACGCGAGAAGCGCTTCTCTTTCTTTCTTTGAAATATTATTCATACTTGGTTTGTACGCCTTGTACGCATGTATGACATCTTTTTGAACCGCATCTATATAGAGATCCAAATGTCGATCCCTGTTGGCGTCTGGGGTCCATTGTCGGCCAATGTTACCGCGGAAAAGTGGATTATCTTTTTGGGGTTTATCAAAGAAATATTCCTCCAATCGTAAATTTCGTGCGAAGTCGTCTAAATCTTTTAGAAGCGTGAATTCATCGTACTTTCCATTGCTAGGGCAGTACGTAAGTCCACGTGATAGTACAGTCAATTCGTCTTTGCTAAGTTCTTTTTCTGAAAGGTTGATGATATTTGCTTCTTGGGGTGTGCCGGTAGGTCTTTCTGAATGTGGGGTGGTCTGGTATTTTTGTTGCAGGCTACAGCAGGTATTACTTGTTCTCGAACGTTATCTCGCGCAAATTTCTTTGTTTTAAACTTTTCTATTTCTCCCCTTTTTTCTGCTCGAATAAGTCGAGTTCTTTGGCCTCCAATTCCGAAAGAGGCAGGTTAGTTCTTGCATGCCGCTCCTCGTCCATAAGTGTCATTAGAGTCTTTTCACAGTGTTTAATGGTGACCTTAGTTAGCTCCAGTGTGGCGTGATCAAGAATTTTGTTCCACTCTCTCATTTCTGCTTTAGAAAAATTATGCATCGAAGGTGATGCTGATAAGCGCAGCCCCTTCGGTGCCGTACCTGCGAGTACATATGCCTTGAGGGTACGCACATGAAGTTCGTGCCGAATCCGTTTGTCGACGAGCTTTCTAAGTTTAAGAAAATTTGGACCTGTTGGATGGTATTTGCTCGTTCGCACAGCCAGCATGTCACTTTGCACAGACGCGGCGTGCTGAGCCGCTAGGTACCCGGAGGTCGTACCTGGTTTTGGGTGCAGCTTCATTCGGCCGTGCCTTCCGCGACGTGGTGGCCTGTGGACGACTGCTGCCAGTGGATGCAGGCTGCTGGTTGGTGCTGCTGCTCGAAAATTCTATAAACATCTCGATTCGGACCCTACAACCGAACATAAATAATTCTGACAGCTCTTCAGGAGCTTAGACGTGAGGACGAGATCGATCCACAGCTTCAAAAAGCACTTGTTACGGCACATTCGGCACCAGGTCGTTTTTACATGCTCCCCAAAATTCACAAAGAGGGAAACCCTGGTCGACCAATTATATCAGGAACGGGAACATTAACTGAACCCATATCTAGCTATATTGACTCTTTAATCAAAAACATACCACCCACACATGAGTCTTTCTTGCGCGACACAAACCATTTTCTTCGGGAAATATCGGACGTAAAATTTCCAGATGGCGCATTCCTGGTAACGTTGGACGTTAGTTCACTCTACACGAATATACCACATGACGATGGTATCAGGGCACTTGTAGAATCATATGGCAACCACAACCCTGACGCATATCCAAGCAAAACGGTAATTGAAATTTTAACCCGACTTGTCCTCGAACTGAACAGCTTCGAATTTAACAACCAGTACTACCTTCAAATCAGCGGCACGGCAATGGGTACAAGAATGGCCCCAAATTACGCTAACATATTCATGCATCACATAGAGTCCAATTTCCTTTCAGGCTGTGATATCAGACCTTCATTCTATAAACGGTACCTAGACGACATATTCATGATTTGGACTGATTCAGAAAACGAACTCCTCAAATTCATACATGCCTTTAACCAAGCACACCCCAGCATCTCTTTTACGTACTCCTACTCTAACACTGAAATAAGCTTCCTGGATGTACACATTCGAATAGAGGATGGCGCGTTGGTCACTAGTGTATACAGAAAACCTACGGACAGGCAACGGTACCTGCACTCCAAAAGCTGCCACCCGCGCCACTGCAAGACCAGTATTCCCTATTCCCAAGCACACAGATTCAAAAGAATCTGCTCTCGCTCTGAGGATTTCCAAAAAAACACCGCACGTATGCGCGAGGTACTCCTCCATCAAGAATACCCACCAGCTATCATTGATGACGCGATCAAAAAAGCGGCAAATCTGGACCGCCAGACTTTACTACACCAACAAAAAGATACCGATCAGCAGCGCAAGAAAAATCTTGTATTAACTTTCACAAACAACCCACCCAACATTAATAAGATCTTAAAAAAAACACTTTAACATATTGGAACAGAGCAAGCGACTATCCAAAATTTTCACTTCCCCTCCGGGTGTGGTATACAGGCGGCCAAGAAGTATCAGGGATCATTTAATAAATTCAAAGATAGGCACAAAGCCCCAAATCGGGTGTCGCCCTTGCGGAAAAGGAAGATGCAAAGTATGCAAGCACATGCAGACAACAACCGTGGCGGAAAGCACACACTCAAATTTTAAGCACAAAATAAGTGGTGCACTTGACTGCGACTCAAACAACGTCATATACCTTTTGGAATGTGGGGTATGTAACATGCAATACGTAGGCCAGACAGACACGCCTTTTAGAATTAGGTTCAACAACCATCGGTCACATGTACGTTCCCTGCCTGGCCTTCCACTTTCTAAACATGTCGCATTGAAAGATCACAGTTTCGAGGGTATCAAGGTTACACACTTGGAAAGCAATTTTCAAACAACCAGAGAAAGGGAGCAACGTGAATCATACTTTATATACAAATTCGACACGATAAAAAGTGGAATCAATAACACCCGGGAACCCTCTCCGCATTACGATCATTAAAAAGCGCGAACGCCAATCTCTAATCAGTCCCCGGCCCCTTGCCGCCCAGTACGAGCATAACAATGTTTTGAATGATAGCGCTCCTCGGTGCAGCCTTGAGCTTATGCATCTCACTAACCAGGATTCATCTGCCACTTCAATCACAGCCGGCATGCACAGATAAGTGGTCCCGGACGTCGTACAGTGTTGTGTACAGCACTGCACTTAAACTGCCATTACACGAACAAGCTTTTAGTCGGTCTTTTTCCTTTACAACCCTTACCTTTTTCTACATCTTTTCCTCTTCCAAAAAGAGCCGATGCGCTTAATAAATATTGACGACGCGACAACACTACCGGCCACTTCGGGTCTTACACCCGGGCCGACACGGAAAAGCATACGCTGAAAGCCCTCACTGTCCACCCCACCAATTACTTTAACGCGGTAAACGACGAAGAAGGACGTCAAAAACGCCACCCGTGGCCCCACACCGGAAGGGGCCACACTAGATGCGCGGGGTCATTACATTGCCCGTTTGGGGGAAGATGGGTGCGCAGAGGCTCTATTGTTGTCGCTACCTAAACGAACACAATGTCCGCGACAAGCAAAACACTTCTTACTGACCTTCCGGACTGTTCTTTGCTTTTTTCTTTTTTTTTGTATTTCTGTTATTGTTGTTGTTGTTGTCGTGCCCCCCCCCCCTTTTTTGTTCTCCGTTATTTCCCTTCCTTTCTGTCCTTTCCCTTCCACTCTCAACATGCTATAAGAGGACACACACACGCTGTAAATATTATGTCCTGAAGAAGACGGGGCTCCCGTCGAAACGTAGACAAAATAAACAGTTGTTTTTATGAAGGCGCATATACTTTTATATATATATATATATATATATATATATTATATATATATATATATATATAGAGAGAGAGAGAGAGTACAATTTAAAGAATATGTGCCGTCGTAAAAGCATTCTAATTACAGTGGTAGGCTCTCAATGTGTGTATTTCAGTGTGTTACTGCTTATACGCTTTAACAGTGGTTGGACATGATAACGGTGGTTGGCTGTGATAGTTATCAGGTTATTTTATTCAAACACAGCTCTGTAAAAACGTGTCTACTACATTAAACAATATAGGAAAGAAAGCGACTTTTAAGGGTTCGTTTCCTTGGCATTATTTGTTCGTTCTAATTAATATTAAACAGTATAGGAACAAGCAAGAGGTCGTACGTGATGTGCGATTCTAGTGGTGCGGTGAGAGAAAACCAAATTTGCCCCAATGCATGTTTTCTTTGTGAAGCAATCTTAGAATCTGCACGTACTTCTTGGCTCACTCTCACAGTGCCAGTGGGGGTATCCTCATTTCCTCGTCTAGTTGTCTTGTGACTAGATGGTTATAGAAGAGGCCCAGCTTGCAGGTTCAAACAGAACATGTGGCGCATTTGTTTCAAAGCGTCAGTCGAGAAAGTAGAGTTGGTTTGTTATGAAAATGAAGAATTGCAACAGATATTTTCTGAATTTCTTAGCCTATCTTGGCTTAGGAGCTGATCGAGGAATGAACACAATGTTTGGTGATTGCAATGATTTCTAATGAACTCTCACAGTTGATTATGCAAACATAGCAGAGACTAACAGAAGATGCATAGATGCAATGACTATGCATTCACTGCATTTATACATTGCTATGACCTGGATCTGGTGTGACAGCTGCCGCAGCTTAAGGTGGTAGGCCACTCAAAAAAAATTTTTTAGGAGCAGCCAGCGTTGAAGGAACTTTTTTATTCAAAACAAGCATGTCTCATTTAACTTACCCATCCAGTTATTGTGCAAAATATTTATTATTTTTTGGGAGGTGATCTTTGTCAAAAAAATGCCTTAAAAGCGGTAGTCACGCCAGCCGTGATAAGTGAATAATGGGTCGCTTAATTCAGTAAAGCTTTGGAAATTGCGTAACTAAAAGTTGGAGCTATGTAATGAACTAGGATAAATATTATGCAGCAAGTATCAAGGAAGTAATGTTAAAAAGACAAAAAGGACAGGGAAAAAGAGCAAATTTAGACCGAACCTGTTTGCAAATTTAGCTGTGAATTTAACAATATTCCATCAATTTCTTTTATTAGTTCATTGCACAGATATATACGTTGTAAACTAGTATACAAAAGTTCAGTTCGAAGTACACACTGAGTAAAAAGTTATGAAAGTTGGCGTCACATGACTTGGAGCTTAATTCTTAATTTGAGAAAAACGCAAAGATTTCAGAGCTTGCAAGATGTGTGTGTCCCCCCTGTGCCCGTTTTTAGATATTTAAAAACAATTAGAAACACAAAGTTTTATTTAATGACATCCTCTTATGTAACAGTCACAATAAAATTTATGAAGTATTTTGAATATCATTATTATAGACGAAACAACACTTACTTTAGAAAAAAACACAATGTGGTTTCGGCTTCGCTATACGTGCTTGGGGTATGCAAAACTTGCTGTAACTTGCAAAGTAATGGCGATAGGAGGATAATTGTTGTTACAACATATTTTTGAATGTATGGGTGTGCACAAAAAACGAAAAAAAACTAAAAATCGACCTCGTGAAAAAAATTCGCTTTTGAAGGTGGCCTACCACCTTAATATTCTTTCTCGTTTCTCGTCTTGTATCATATGAGCCTACTCTTATCTCATTGTCGCTGTACTCAGTGCAAGGCTGAGTTACTTGACCTGAGTGCGCTTTCAGAAGAAATGCTGAGACCGCTCACCTATTTATGTTAACCAGGCCATGCTATTTTCGATTTGTAAAAAGGTCCCTCTATATTAACTATTGAAGTTTTATACCTACATGACACATTCGTGTGTGCAAGTAGCTTAGGTAGAGCGTGCTATAAATTAGTGAACATTGGTTGTCCTAACAAGGAAATCTTTGTAGTGAAGTGATGAAACAAGAACACATACATGGGTGTCGTAAACAGCTACCACAGTCATTAGCCAATCATTCTCGGATGCCATCATTGCTGAGAGCAGGATCATACGTTTCATGGCACTGCTTATTTGTGTGCACTTGGACAATGTACTATGCAGTGTTTAATTGTGTATGAAATATGGGCAAGTATACTGAAGGGACAGCAGAATGGCCATTGAGACCCGCAACAATAAATGCGAATATTATGTTCACTGCGACAATTTGTGTTATCATCAATGTAAAGATTCGCTTTTTATAAGTAGTCTACTCTTCAAAACATCTGACAAACAGCTATTGCCAACAATTACATAAGCTATAAGGAATTTCATGCATACATACTTCCACTTAATTGCTCCGTCAAGCTTACCACTTATGCAGAACATTATACACGGTAAGAACTTCAGGCATGCCTGGACACATTTAGTGTTTCTGGTAGAGGGCATCCGTATTTTTTCCCAAATCGGGGTATTTCGCGCTACAAAGAAACGGACGCCCCGCCACGGTGGTCTAGTGGTTATGGCGCTCGACTGCTGACTCGAAGGTCGCGGAATCGAATCCCGGCCGCGGCGGCTGCATTTTCGATGGAGGCGAAAATGTCCGACGCCCGTGTACTTAGGTTTGGGTGCACGTTAAAGAAACCCCAGGTGGTCGAAAATTTCCGGAGCCTTCCACTACTGGCGTCTCTCATAATCATATCGTGGTTTTGGGACGTTTAAACCCCAGATATTATTATTACGAAGAAACGGGCAGTGGATGAAATAACGTGATCGTTACCATGGACGAAAACGTATGTCCTTGGGGAATAGGGAACCATGCATGATGGAGTTATCAGCCAAGAAGTAACAAACCGATTTAGCCTATGGATCGGCTCATTCTAAACTCGTGAAACAAGGCATCGCTAACATGTGTCTAAATATTGCACTTAAGAAATCATGCCCTCATTGTTGTGCAGCAATGATTTGTAGCGTTAGCTACACTTCCCTAGCCGGAGCCGATTTCGCGTGGATCCTCATGAGCCGCGCTGCGCATTGCGCGAGGATCAGTGATGTCACACAGCTGGCTCACCGGAGCCGGCATCTCACGCGCTCTCCGCCACCGCTGCGCGCGGCTCGCCTGGGTGTTCGGGAGAAGTGGCGTTGTAGCCGCGGCAGACACAGTGGCGCCGGCGCGCGCGCAGACTCCGCCACCGCCACGTGCGACTCGCTGCTGCTGGTCAGTGCATTCGAGAGGAGTGACGTCGTAGCCATGGCAGACACACTGGCGCCGGCGCACGCACAGCTATTCCCCTTCGCCTGCCTTCGCTGTGCAGTCGCCGTCTGACACTGCGCTGGAGCCGCTTGATAGCGCCTCTGACTGGCATTTGCAGGGTAGGTAACGCCATGGAGGAGAGCGCCAATGCTGTTCAACGGCGCAGAAGAGCCGAGAAGCTTATCTCATCGGATCTCGAAGTAGTTGCTGGCAATTAGCGGTTCAGCGTACGAAGAATGAGCAGAAGAAAGCTAATAATTCTAGACAATCTGGAAAGCTAAGAATATTCAGCTGAACCTTTGCTAACGCTACGTATATCCTGGCATAGCCGAGCTAAGCCACTGCAATTTTTTTAGGACAAGTAAATCGTGTAAAGGGGTCAAGCTACCCTGACCACGTTTTAGTGTCTGTGTCCGAGGTGCTAGTGAAAAGATTCGTTAAGCACATCTTTTTTGTGAAGAGAACAGCGGTAAGTCTAACAGGAACAAAAAACTAGCGGTCATCCCATAAATTCATCGCATACTCAACTCAATTTCAAAGCTGTTCAGAAGGCGGGTGTGGAGGTAGTATTTCCGCTCCGCAAAAATTATCCAGATCGTGCAGATTGATAGAGCCTTGTTACAGTGCGCCTCTCGTCTGCGACGTGAACCACAGGGTTAAATTCGTTCAGTGCTAAAAGGTGTGTTGTGTAAAACATTCCATTTTCATGTGGAAATGTATATGTAGGGCAAACTGGGCGCTGCCTTAACGAGCGTCCAAGAGAACACAGCAATATTTCGGGCACCGTACAACGGTCATCTCGAACTCACTGCCAAAGGTATTCCTGCACCCAGAAATTGGAGCAGTGCACAGTCATATATCCCGCAACCATAATCAATCGGTGAGCTCGTAGTTGAAGCAAAGAAAAGTCCACAGTTTCGCCGCAAGGGCGAAGCAATGAATGCGATAGCAAGGAACTAATGCTATACGAAGTGAGGCTCGCAAATGGATACTCTCAGTTTGAACAGCGCTTCTGTTTGCAAAGGCGGCCGAAGCGCAAAGGAAAACTAGCGTGCTTCAAGTGTCGAGCTGTGACATTTGATGTTCGCGCTCATCTTCTGTTTGTTCGTTTAGCGGCGTCCCTGAGCTCGAGTGACATTCGTACGCGCCGTAACATGATGCGCGGACCATCACGGTGAAGCGTGAAACATTCCTCTACCCCTCGCCACGAGAAAACCGCGCGAGCAGACAGTCGAAGGGCAAGCTTCTCCCATGCGCAAATATAAGAAGAGCGAGCGAGTCTCGCCGACGACTTTTAAATGCGCCCGTCGGGCTCCCTAGCGCCACCTCGCGGGTAATGAAGAAACGCTTATTATCGCCTGCTGTCTCTGAGGTCCGTCCATGCGCTAAAGGGTGTGTAATATAACGCTCGCCGTTAGCTACGTGGAGGATCTGCGTTTCGTGGCGTAGTGGATAAGCGCCGCTCGCTGCGGAGCAAGAGTCCCTGGTTCGATTCCGCGCTTCGGAAGCATTTTTCTGAATTATTTTTCTTGGGGCCTTTATCTATATATACATACTTATACATATACGGTGCAATACGGCGGCGACGGCGACGGCAAAATCCAGCCGAGACTGTCCATGATAATTGCTATCGCAATAAACTATTTTAGAACGCCCAGAATTGTGTGTCAGCATAGCTTCATTAAACATTATCTAAGAAAGAGATTGAATTTTTGAGTGCTCAATAACGTGTAAGGCCCTGCGTCACGTGCTTCAGTGTATATAAGCGACGCTACTCCCTTTTTTTTCCATTAACAAGTGTATGTTGCGCATGTGTGTGCCGTCTCTTCTTCGTCCTCGTCTTTCAAGCGCATCCACTTGAAAAGGGTTAATTGTTGGGCAACTTGGTACATGCTTAAATTCGACAAAAGCCACTAAAACGTCGATAAAGGAAGAAAACTGAGAGGCAGGAGCAGAGGCAGTGAACACAGGGTGGCGCTAACAACTGACGTTTTTTCGAAGAAGGCGTTTTTTCGAAATAAACGTGAGTTGCTAGTGCCACCACTGTGTTCACTGTCTCTCCTCCTGCCTCTCAGTATTCTTCCCTTTTTCGACGTTTTAGTGGGCTTTGTCGAATTTACGCATCCACTTCATCGCCACTGTAACGCTCATGGCCGCATAGCGGCAGAAACGAGACGCACCGCCGTAATCCCTTATGTTTCACCAGCTGTCACATAATCTCAAGAAAGTGGCACTCCGCGATAATATTAGGGTAGTCTTTCAGTGCCTGATAAGCTCGGGAAACGTGTGATATGAAAAATCCATCTCGAGCTCAAAAGTTTGGTTGCACTAACAAGCATGCAAATATGTCGATTGCGAGAGAGTTGTGATTTGTCGTGTTCCGCTCTCAGGTGGAAAGCAATATGTCCGGCCAAACCAGCGGGTATGGGAATGAGCAGACTTCGACAGCTTCAATTACAAATCAAATAAACTGGCGCCTGAAGGGTTTCTTGCACTCCACCTTCATGCATGTGGCTGCGACCTTTTCCATCTTTGCGCAGCGCACAAAGTTGACAAGGTACAAAGAGAAGAGGACGGGACAATCGCATGTCCCGTCCTCTTCTCTTGTGTGCCTTGTCAATTTTGTGCGCTGCGCAAAGATAATTAGTTCCAACTCGCCCGCCTATCAGTCCTGCTGCCGACTTTGTTTCACAACACTGTCATTCTTGTTCGATATAAAAAAGAGATCACAAGTCCTGATTCTTGAAGCCGTACCTATTGATGCACCTCGTCAGTTATGCGTTAGTAAGGCATCGATTGCATTGTAGCTTAACGAGTGGTATTCTTGCGCATGCGTTGACTGACTGTAGTTTCCTCGTTGTGGTTTCGGTTAGGTGGAGTGCCTTTTTGTGCATGTTCTGAGTGTTCCCATGTGGTCCACTGTCTGGCCTGAGATGGTGGTATAAAAGCTGTCTGATTTTTCAAGATAAACATGTGTTCCTACTAGCGCTGTGTGATGTCCTTACGTGCCTTCTCCTGACCGTGTGCCCTTTCGCCCTACATCAAAGCCGTTCAAATGATTCACCAATAAGCCCACACTACGTTGTAGGATCTCATCAAGTTCCCATTTTCGCGCAATTTGCGACAAGCGGTTCTGGCTCAGTGGAGACTTCCGAATTTTTTTGACTACGACATAATCTTATTTCGCGAAACTACACTCTGAAAATTGGCCACGCATCTGCATGCTTCGCTGCAAATGTCGTCGAAAGATGATAGTCTTCTCCCGGCCGTACTACACGAGTGCTGGTCTCATCCGCGGCCAGCCGTCATGCTGTTCCCAGGGCCACTGCCAGGTGGCACCAGATCGTCGGCAGAGGGCTTTTGCATAGCGTCGCATTTTCAGCGCAGCCTTAGAAACACTAGGGTCTTTAGAATTACGTATCTATGTATTTTCTTCTAAAGGAACACACCACCTAATACTTACGTATTGATGTAGCGCCTCAGATATGTGTAATATTTGCTTTTTGATCGACAATGTTCACAAATATGAACGCAGCTACCAGTTCAAAATGGCTGGGTGCTCAGGAAGCGCTTAAACTTTGGCCGGGTGGCTGAATCGTGTGATAGACAGACCAAAATTTCTGCGTTCAAGTATCCCAAGGAAGATTATCGTCTTTATAGGGGAGCGAGAATGGAGCAACGGGCTGTGTCTCCTTCGAAGCAGCGACTTTCTCCTTTGCGGACGCTTCACTCGTCACGCCCTCTTGTGGCAAGCGGCAGCTGAGAAACTTTTCGCCTCATGAAGACACGCAAATTTGGCGAGTTGGTGAGGTTCCATGGTATAAATTAAACAGCGCTTTCTTAAACACGAGACGAAGGAAGAAGAGACACACACGGCGCTGAACTTGCAAGCGGTTTAATGAAAAAGGGACACGTACTATTTCAAGGCGAGCGCGCATGCTCATTGTCAAAGATGATTCACTTGTCAAACCGTAAGGCAAAGCCTCGTGTGAGCTTAGCCACCCCTGGTTAACAGGCCCATTTCCTTCCAAGAAAACGCCAGAGGAGGTTGCCTAACGCAATCACTTGCTTTCCTTGATATGTGGAATGCCTCAGCTACTTCTCTTGTTTAGCTGTCATTATGAACAAACAAGGTTTCTGTGTCAACAAAAAATGGTACACACTGACACTAAAACATTGCTTGGACTAGTTACTTGATTTCATTGGTAATGAATTCTTGTGCTCAAGAAGCCTCACATTATGCACCGGGCTGTTTGCCCTATGTATGTACGGCCGCATGACAAGGTACCTGGTAAACAACAGCAATTTTTTACTGACAAACTTGTGAAATATTTATTAGGCAGCCTGACCTTCTTCCCGATGCCTCTATCTTCCTTTGCACTGCGGCTCCCACCTTGCCTAATTTATTAGCAGCAGAGAACAGCAGAATACCACTATATCTGGCGCCTACTTTCCGAAACTTGTGGGAAAGAGAATGCACGTAAGGCATTACGGCTGCCTTGCCTTTCGATTACGGTCACCCATATTACTGCGCTGCTCTAGGTCGCGTTTCGACGGTTTCAATGTTCTCGTTATTCTACTCACACATTCAACAAGAACAGAGTCATTGAAAGTGGCTTCCATGCAGCGATGCACCTGGGTCTCTAGACTAGTACTCATTGTGAGCACAAGACTTCTGCACTCCCATTCCTTCGCAGCCAGAGACCACGCCCTTTTTTGCAAGTTTGGAGTGACAAGGCTTGTAGCTCCGCAGTGGCTTCTCGCTCCTGGGGGTATACTGCCAGCATAGGTGGTCTTGTTGAAAAGTTAGTTCCAGATCTAAATAACGCAGTTTGTGATGCTCCGGAAGTTCATGCGTGAAATTGAGCCCGGACCCATTGTTTCTGAAGACATCAAGCACATATTACACTGCTTCTGGCCCGGGGGACTTGACAATGATATGGAAATCATCAACGTACCTAAATATGCGGACACAATTACCAGCTAACTCATCTACTATCTTGTCAACCTTGCTAAGAAAATGCTACTCAGCACGGCAGCCGCCTTTTCACCTATACAAACGCCTTTCTTTTGCATAAATGTGTGTCCTTCCGAGTCAATGTACGTATTGTTTAGGTAGAAAGTCAGGAGTTCCAGAAATGACCCTGTCGAGATACCGGAAACATCTTGGAAAAGGCGCTCGTCATTGTCGTTTTCGATGCATTTCTTAACACACTGCATGAGGGTACCGTGCGGAAGAGAAAAAAGATGGTTGGTGCCTCCGTCATAGGAATCGGAATTACACGAAAGTAAAGCGTGTCCTTGCAGTGGTAACTGAATGTTTACTGTACATTGATATAAGAGAGTTTGCACAATGTATATCGATGTCTGGCAGCTATAGCACCGTTTAACGTGGATGCACCCACCTTGATGATTGGTGGTACATCTCCATCCCGACGAATAACGTCCGTGTTAATTGATTAAACAAACCCTTGCGGTAGTTGTATGTAGTAGTTAACGGTGAAAGCGTAATCAGAGAACCAGGTGTGATAGCCAGAAAAGCGTCGCATATTGGACGCAGCATAGAGTTTCCTACAATACTTACTAGAGGGAACTCTGGCGCTAGTGTCTATGGGAGCTGCAGCGCATGACGCTTTAGCCAGCATGGGAATGATGGGTAGTACACAAATTTGTCTAAACTTCGTTCTTTCGGCTCCGTTTGGCTGCGCGTCGCCTGCATCTGCTTTGTCGCAAAACGAAGTTCAGCAAAGGTCAGCAGTTCCACTTCACCGCTTTAACTTTTTTAGGCTCACCAATTTAAATCTGGTCACGAAGTTCACAACGATCAATTCTTTTGCCCGAAAGAACACCAAAACACAGCACTAAACATAGCCACAAGTACGTTTGAAGCCACAATCACGAAGACTAGGCAAATTTGTGTACTACCCATCATTCCCATGGCAGCTGAACGATCGCAGCGCCAGAGTCCCCTCTAGTTAATGTTAGGAAACTCTATGGGCCACAGAACTTGGTCGCCATCACGCGCATGTTAAAATGTGATTGAACACCACGGCCGGACTAGAGGGAAACGCAAACCACGTCGTGCCGCCCCGGATTTTTCTCGGGGCGAGCGCGTGAGCGGGAACGTGTTGTTACAGCCAGGTGAGGCACGCGCGCGTCGCAGACCTATTTTTGGTTTATATTAACTTGATGCTATGAGCAAAGCCGACGCTTTTACGACGCTTGGACTAAGGTCGCCACCTCGCGGTGTGTTAGAGGGACACTAAGAGAAACAATGAATTGATTTAGATTGATAAAGTGTGCTCGGAGAACTCTTGTGTAGTTTATTTCAGCAATATAGGTTTAATATTAGAGGAGAAAACCAAGTTGAAAGTTTCATTTTTAAATTTCGCGCCGAACTTTGTAATTCGTGACGTAAAAGATTTCAAAGGGCATTTAACGTATTTTGGCGCCACTGGCTCGACGAAATTTCCACAAACTCGTTATGTCAAGTCTCTGGACCCCTCAGAGGACAATGTACTTCGATTTAACCGATTAGGAACTACGTAGGCCCAAGCAGGCGCCGCCAAAAATATGTGACGTCACGGCAAATGGTGCGGGAATTCCAAGGTGGCGTCGCCACCTGTATTTTCTTTTTGCGCGTTTCTCGCTTGTTGAGCGTCTTCTCGCAGCAAGCGTGGCGTTTTTGGTATCGTGCGAGAAAAATCGTTTTGCTCTTTAGTGCCCCTTTAAAGCATTGACAAAATTAAACTTCTATTGAAAACACGCCGAACGGGACGGACGTGTAACGCGTTGCAGGTGCTAATCGCGGAGGCCACAGTAATGTGGAATTACATTACTTTACCTCGCCATGTTCAGCTCAAACAAGGAACACGAAAACACAAGGAAGTGCACGACACAAGCGCTAACAACTGAAATTTTAATGGAAGAAACGTGTGGTATATAAGCACAAAAAAACCGAACAAAAATCTTATCCCCCACCAGGCATGTACTCACGTATGTTGTAGATATGTAATCTCAGCTTCTGTGAGAGCGATTGAAGGCTGGCTCACGCATCTGTCTCTGCTTTTATAATTTCAAACGCTTCAGCATATACATGGCGAGTACGTTCCAACTAGCCCAATTTGCTACCTTACTTTACCTCTGCCAAAGGGCAACACACCGCCGACCGGGAGAGTGGTAGACATAAAAGGCGCCTTTGTAAAGCCTCTAGAGTCTGTGACCATGGCGCAGTGGATAGCGTGCCCGGCATTGGTGGTTGCAGACCGAGCGGTCATGGGTTTGACGCCTGCTGAAGGAACATTTTTTCTTTGCCGTCAGATCGTGTAACTTTTTTCGACGTCATTTCCGTGACGGAAATAAGTCACTGAAGTCTTGATGGACCCCGGCATAAAACATTTTTCGTGTTAAACACCAAATCTTCAACATCAACGCTGAAGCCGGAACATGTTCCTAGGTTATCATTCAATAGGTACCTAGTGATTTGACCTGAGTTTGGAACAATATACGGATGTGCCACATTTAGTGCAGACAAATGTTTGTTAAGGTATGTGGAAACAACCAGTTGCCACATGTCATGTTCGGACGCAATTGCCCTGAAGGGAACACCAGTGTGTGAGTTTTGGTCGCAAAGAGCTCAAGTACCGATGGCTCAGAACTTTTCACCTTCTTCGCAAGGCCTTCTAAATTCGATTCTAACAGCAACGCCACTGCATTTCGTTTAACAAGGGACGGATTCACCTTGACAGGCCGAAAGTTCTTCAAAACTGAATCTCGGGCCTTCTCGGCGTCGAGTTTCTCAGGCAGGACAACAAGGAAGCCTTTTTTGTCCGATTCGACTGCGCGTAAACGTTTGTCACATAAATATTTAACCAGGGAATGAAACCGTCTCGTCTGTTCCTAAGACGACCTAGCAACTATATCGACGCAGTCTGACACAGATCGCGACTTTTGATCTTCCGAGAGTTTAGCAGACACAACCCGACCGTAATCAAGTTTCTCCACAGTCTTCATACCTGTTTCCAGGCAGAACTTTGGTCCTAAACGCAGTGCCTTTTGCTGTTAGGCATGAGCGGTGACGTCTCCTAGGACCGAGAGCTTCCCTTCGGTAGGCTGCCGCTTTGCTCCTTTTCGGAGCGTTTTAGGTACGCTGATAATTTCCTTGTCATTTCCAAGTCCACCGGGCCAGAAGCAGTGTAATATGTGCTTGATATCTTCAGAAAAAATGAGTCCGCACTCAATTTCGCGAATGAACTTCCGGAGCATCACGAACTGCGTTATTTAGATCTGGAACTAACTTTTCAACAAGAACACCTATGCAGGCAGTATGCCCCCAGAAGCGAGAAGCCACTGCTGAGCTACAAGTCTTGTCCCTCCAAACTTGTAAAAACGGCATGGTCTCTGGCTGCCTAAGAATGGCAGTAAAGAAGTTTTGTGCTCACAAGATGAGTACTAGTCTAGAGACCCAGGTGCATCGCTGCATGGAAGCCACTTTCAATGACTCTGTTCTTGTTGAATGTGTGAGTAGAATAACGAGAACATCGAAACCGTCGAAACGCGACCTAGAGCAGCGCAGTAATATGGATGACCGTAATCGAAAGGCAGCCGTAATGCCTTACGTGCATTCTCTTTCCCACAAGTTTCGGAAAGTAGGCGCCAGGTATGGTGTCATGTGCTGTTCTCTGATCCTAATAAAGTGGTCAAGGGGGAGCCGCAGTTCAAAGGAAGATAGCGGCATCGGAAAGAAGCTCAGGCTGCCGAATAAAACATGTTAACAAGTTTCTTCAGTGCAAAATCGCTGTTGTGTACAAGATACCTTTGTCATGCGTCCGTACATACATAGGGTAAACAGTCCGGCGCATTAATGTGAGGCTTCTTGAGCACAAGAATTCATTACAAAAGAAATCAACTAACTTGTCGAAGCACTGTTTTGGATGTCAGTGTGTACCGTTTTGTTGACAAAAATCTTGTTCTTTCATAACCACAGCTACACAAGAGAAGTAGTTGAGAGATTCCACATATCAAGGAAAGCAAGTAATTGCGTTAGCCAACCTCCCATGGAGTTATCTTGGAAGGAAATGGGCCTTTTAACCAGGGGTGACCAGGGAGCTCACACGAGGCTTTGCCTTACGGTTTGACAAGTGGATCACCTTTGACAATGAGCATGCGCGCTCGCCTTGAAAAAAGTACGTGTTGTCTTTTCATTAATCCAGTTGCAAGTTCAGCGCTGTGTGTGTCTCTTCTTCCTTGGTCTCGTGTTTAAGAAACCGCTCTTTTATATTTTTACCACTGATTTTCTCCTCAACCACGTGGCCTCGCGCGCGCGCATGCGCACGCCGAGTTACATCGTGATTCCGTACTGCGGAGAGCGGCCGCCCTCTGAGCTACGGGTATTTATTTCGAATCCTTTCGCGCTCAGTCGGCAGCCTCAGACTATCCGGCACTACCCCACCTCGTCCAGTCGCGTGCGATTACTTGCACGTAGGATTGATGCGAGCAATCCAGAGTGACGTTCATTGTTTCGTTTTATGTGTGGAGTAACGTCTGTGACGCTTGTTTTCGTTTTCTTTTTTTTTTTATCGCTCGGCGTGTGCGATGCGCCGCATACTTTCGCGTGCCTCGTGTTGTTGTTTACGCTTGCGCACGATGTGCTTGTCATACAGTAAGTCCTGCTTCACAAAACAGTGTGTTTTATTCAACTCCTTAGACTGTACACCAATAATTAGATTTTTTCGGCTTCAAAATACTTGGCAAGCGCACGCGTTTCTAGTTTTGGACGGCACTTATAGCACTTATCAATTCAACAAGCAATATAAAGAAGCATGAAAATTAATTTTTTTTCAGCATTTTAGCTAACGTGATACCACTGGACAGTGCAGGCGTGAAAGTGCGATAATATATAGTTGCTGGAGCTTTACGTGTCGAAACCACCATATTTATGAGGCACGCCGTCGTGGGACTACAAATTAATTTCGATGAACTGGGGTTTTTTAACTTGCACCCAAACATAAGCACGTGGGTGTCCTTTGCCTTTCGCCCCCATCAAAATGCGGCCGCCATGGCCGTATTTTAACGTTAAACTGCATCATAATTGCACATATTTGCAAAAAAGGTCAATGCTTTCTGTCAATTAAGCCAAAATTCTCAATCACATGCGTTTTCCATTACGCATGGCACCACTGAGAATTAGGACGGACTTATGCATGCGTGCAGTATGTATCTCTCGTTCTCAGGATTTTGCTTTGGCGTGCGAAACTCAACACAAAATGCACTTCTAATGACAGCTGAGCACAGTAGGTAATCACTAAGACTCTCACTCACCTTTGTGAAAAGAGTATTCCATATCCAACGCAAGATTAAGCGCTGCCATAAAAACAACGACACAGTTGTCGCACAATGACCACAATTTGACACGCCAGGCGAATACCTTGACGTAACTATAGCAGAGTAGTATGTAGGCACAGCGTGCTAAAACATTACAGAAAACTTGGTGTTGGTAGCGTTCTTTTCTATAATGCGCGCGGTGTAGCTCTAGTTCCTCTACTCAAGTAATTGAGCTGCCACGACGCCAAGAGCCACTGACATCGCTTTTGAAAGAACACCGTCTGGTGCGAGGCCATCTTGGCTTTGTTGTCTTGTTTCTTCGCACGACTCGCGTTTTAACGTACGGTATACACAACTGAGACGGCTGTTGGCGCATCAGAAGCATTGTCATTGACGGGCTGGCAGTTGAACGAATCCATGGCCCATCGTCATACTTGTGGTCAACGCGTAAAGAGAATGTTAACAGATGTTAACTCCAGACCACCCAACAAAGTCGACGCGACGAAGGCGACAGAATCTGGCCTGCATGCTGCGCCCTCCCACAGTAAAAATAAAAATAAAAGAAATCAGAGAGGGAAATTTTATCTGAGGCCGCTGTCGAGAGATGGCGCTACTTTCAAAATGTCGTTGCATATGTAGTGAAGAATAATGACGACGACGAAGCAGCCAAGAAAGCAAGCCACAGCGTTTGTGGTAGCCACCCGACCCGTGCTTGCGCTTGCTTGGATTTTGGCCCCTCGACGTTCCTCGTCGTTCCTTCCCATTTGTATGTGAATGAACCACGGGACATTTGGTGGAGGTGCGTGGATTCCCCGTATGAACCTGGAACTTCGCTCCCGCAAGCTCCCCCCAGTCCGTGACACCAACATGGCCAACGAGACCCCTCCCCATGCTGGACCTTCGGCCATCCACGTCACCTGCGGCGCCGTGAATCCCCAGCGAGATCCACCCATCTTCTCCGGCTCAGGTGAATCGGATGCGGAAGATTGGTTGTTGGGGTACGAAAGATTCGGCGCCAGTAACAAATGGGGTGACCAAATGAAGCTTGGCTACGTCTAGTTTTTTTCTCGCGGACGTCGCGCAGCTGTGGTATCACATCCACGAGGTTGAAACTCCAACTTGGGCAGTTTCAAGACTTCTGCTACAGAAATCTTTGGGCGGCCTACAGTTCGCAAGCTTCACGACGAGCTGCGCTTGCGTCAACGTGCGCAGCAACCTGGCGAGAACTACACGGGCTACATCGAGGATGTCCTGAATCTGTGTAACCGCGTCAACTCCGCCATGACTGAGGAGCAGAAAATCAGGCACATTTTAAAGGGCATCGAGGACGGCGCCTTTCAGATGCTGCTCGCGAGAAATCCTATTCAATAAGGATTCAATGGGGGCTAGTTGGTACTGCATCGTTCTTGTTCCTGCGCTAAAAAATGTAACAGGGGACGACACGGGAACACAGACGTGCGCAACTTTCGTAATTGTGCACGTCTGTGTTCCCGTGTCGTCCCCCTGTTACATTTTTTAGCGCAGAACAAGAACGAGAAATCCTACCACGATCGCGGCACTCATCTCACTCTGTCAGAGCTGAGACGAGTTGCGTAGGCAGCGCGCGATCGCCCGTCAAGCCCTCACGACGCCCGACACGTTCTCAAGCTTGCAGCTAGCTCTCTGTCCACGATCAAGGACTTCATCCGTGAGGTGGCAGCGCGCGCCAGCTATCATTACTGCCGCTCACACACGAGCCTGCGCGGGCTTTTGGCTCCGGACCAACAACACGCCATTCGGACCCAAGTTGCTGACGCCCTCCCACCGATTCTCCAACAACCACCCGTCACTGCGTCGCTTACCTACGCCGCCATCACTGCTCGCCCGCAGAAGCCTATGCCATATTCTTGATATGCCAGCCACACCCATCTCTTGCTGACAACCGTGAACGCTGCGTCGCACACCTTCGTGAGACCTTCAACTCCATTCTACCGCCGCCCAGACGCGTGGAGAACGCCGGAAAATAGGCCCGTCTGCTTCGCCTGTGGTATCGTTGGACACGTCGCCCACTACTGTCGCCAATGTCCTCCATTTGACGCCGTGGGCAGGATTGTTGCGTCGTCGTCAAGGACGCCACTAAGGTACACCCTTGACGATCAACGACCCTACGCCCACCACCGATCGACACCCCATCGACGACACTCCCCGTCACCCATGCGTCACCGACCTACTACGGTAGAGGGAAACTGATCGCTGCAGTTCCGGAGGCAAGAGTCCAACTGCCAAGGCCTCCATCTTTTTCGCCGCAAAATGTTATCGACGTCAATGTTGAAGGGACCGCCGCACAAGCGCTTATTGACACAGGGGCCGCCGTTTCCGTAATCTGCGGGAACCTGTGCCGCAAGTTAAAAAAGGACCAGATCGCTCTCGGGGCTAATGTTCCGCATGGCCAGCTCACAGTACATAGCACCTTCGGCTGTGTGCACCACGCGTGTCACTATTCAAGGTGAACTCTACGTCATGGAGTTTTTCGTGCTAGCGTCATGCTCCCACAACGTTATTCTCGGCTGGGACTTCCTTTCGCGTCATTGTGCCCTTATAGACTGCTCCCGTTCAGAAGTCGCCCTTACGCCGCTGCAAATGCTGCTTCGGTGGATCCCTTCCCGACGTTTACAAACTTGTCGCGGCTGCGGACACAGATATAGCCCGAAGCTGTCCACCCTGGTAGCCCTGACATGCAAGGCCGCTCCAGACCGAACTGTTCTGTTCGTCCCGTCCGAGGTATTTCTCCACCGCCATGGCTTGCGACTGCCGTTTGCCGTATCCACCGTTGAATCGGGTGCTACAATTGTGCTCGTTGCCAACTCATTTACATCAGTTACATTACTTCGCGGGGAATGTTTGGGCAACGTACAAGACGTTGACCTACTGCGCTCTCTGGAATTTGCTGCAAAGCAACCCGACCTCCAGCCGAATTCCATGACACCACCGGTTGCCACTCCTTCCGCTCCAGACCTTTTCCACCCTTCTGTTGCCGCTGATCTATCGCCGGCACATCGACGCGAACTCTTAGCCCTTATTCGAGAGTTCCGCTCTTCCTTTGATTGCGCTCAACCATATTTGGGTCGAAAACAAGCATCACGCACCACATTGACACCGGTTCTAATGCTTCCTTACGCCAACGTTTATATCGAGTTTCAGCGGAAGAGCGGCGTATTATCAACAAACCAGTCGACGATACGCTCAAGCGCGGTGTCATCAAGCCATTCCAGAGCCCCTGGTCGTCCCCTGTTGTGCTTCTGCACAAAAAAACGCCAGTCATGTATTGCGTTTGCACTCGCGTATGTATGCGTGTGCGTGCGTGTCTTTCCCGCGTGTGTATGCACGCGTGTATACATGTGCGTGCGTATAGGTGTCTGACAGCGACATTGGCACAGAAAGGCGTTGGGCCCACTCATTTCGGCCAAATCAATTTAAGCAAACACCCCATTCCTTCTTGACTGCCTTCTTTGAGCTCATCAAGACAATTATGAAAGAAATTCTAGATATACTTTATGCTGCTTAATTATATGCGCTTAATACACCTCCGCGTTACGACAGCCAAATCGGCGACGGAGAGGTAAACCGCTCAGCCGCAAGCTGGTATACTCATTTGTTTCGAAGCTCTTCTGCTTGTATATATCGAACCTTCTTAAAAAACGCCAGCCCTGCGCGGAAAGCGCAGCACAGTCACAGCGAAAGCTCGAAGAGCGGCATTTCTAGAGCCCGTTATAAACTCTCGTGGCTACTGATTGGGATTCTGTCGCTTTCTTATGGAGGACTATAGTGGGTGGATCCGCTGTAGATTTCTTCCTTGTTTATACAGGCTCATGATTACTGAATTGGATACGGAAAGTAGAAGAGTAGGTCTGAAAATTAATATGCATAAAACTAAAGTAATGTGAAACAATCTCGGCAGAGAACAGCGCTTTGCGATAGGTGGCGAGACACTGGAAGTTGTAAAGGAGTACGTCTATTCAGGACAGGTAGAACCGCGCAGCCTAACCATGAGAGTGAAAACTGGAAGAATAAGGATGGGATGGGGCTCATTCGGCAAGCATTATCAAGTCATGAATGGTAGTCTACCACTATCTCTGAAGAGGAAGGTATAACAGCTGCATCGTACCGGTACTTACCTACGGAGCCGAAACCTGGAGACTTACAAAGAGGGTTCAACTTAAATTGAGGACGACGCAGCGAGCAATGGAAAGGAAAATACTAGGTGTAACCTTAAGAGACAGGAAGAGAGCAGAGTGGGTCAGGGAACAAACGGGGGTTAAGGATATCATAGTTGAAATCAAGAAGAAGAAATGGATATGGGCCGGGCACGTAGCACGTCGGCAAGATAACCGGTGGTCATTGAGGGTAACTGACTGGATTCCAAGAGATGGCAAACGCGCGAGGGGGAGACAGAAAATTAGGTGGGTAGATTAGATTAAGAAGTTTGTAGGTATAACGTGGCAGCAGAAAGCACAGGACCGGGTTGAGTGGCGGAACATGGGAGAGGCCTTTGCCCTGCAGTGGGCGTAGGCAGGCTGATGATGATGATGATGATGATGGCTGCTGATACAAGTACACTAGAAACGTACACACTGTGCCACAAATCATAATTTTTGTGAAGTTCGGAAGCACCCACGACGACATTACTCGTCATTCTGGAGAACCGAGGTACCATCTGTAAGGCATTATGAGCACTATTGATGCGACGGTTGGTGACGATGAAGAATTATGGCTGGTCCCTTTGTAATGGGTTGGAAGCTTTAAATGACCCACTAGTTACGTAATTGGCATTGGTGTGACGCCGGTTGTTATTTCACTCTCCCACCACGCTTTATAACATACGCTAACGTGAGAAAGAGATAGAGAGAGGGAATTAACTTTATTGAGACGAGCAAATGGATCATGGGAGCGTTATTGGCTTCCTTCGCAACCAATAGAAGTACACTTGCGAGGAACCCACTACGCTATAAATCATCATAATTTTTGTGAAGTACGGAAGCAGCCACTAAGCAATTTTTCTTCATTCTACGCAGACCGTGTTACCTGCTAAACACCTGTAAGGCATTATGTCCACTTTGTTGATGCTGTGGCTGATGACGATGAGTAATTATGGCAGAGCCCTTGTAATGGGTTGGAAGCATTCAACAACCCACTCGTTGCTCAATTCGCATTGTGTGACGCCTGCTTACAGAATTCGCGTTGTGCGACGCTTGGTTGTTATTTTAATCTTCTACCACGCTACATTACATATGTTATTGTGGTTCCTTCCCCACATGAAGCCTGTATACGGTCATTTTGGAAAGCAGTTTCAAGGGGTATGGCTCTAAGGTTGAATACTGGGATCACACGCAGAAGGCCCAGGTTCGAACCTTGCTCCATCCTGGAATTTTTTTCTTCTCTGGTTTTTTTTTTTATTTCGAGCGATAGTGGTTACGGACACCGGCGGCGGCGGCGGCGGCGGCGGCGGACAACTACGGCGCCAAAAACGGCCCTTGTTGTGATCTCATAACAGGTTTCGCTGTAAAGGATGGATCAATCAGATTTGTGTCGACTACTGCCGCCTGAATAAAAGTTACACCATTTCCCGCTAAAGGGGACCATAAGGCGATGCGAAGCCGGAGCACTTGCACGATTGCGTTCCGTTGGCGTTCTTTGGGCATGCTACCGACCTCGCGTCGTGGAACGCGAAGAGGAACGCTACGCGCGTCTTGTCTTCCCTCTAGCCTGGCCGTTAATTCTCACAGGGCGAGCGGGGATTGCGGTCGGCAGGCGTGCGAGATGGGGGCAGCGTAGGAGAGGAGAGAGAGGGGGAGGGGACGCGCATGCGCTGGTGCTCATCGCGGCGTTGCGCTGGAGAGAATTTCGGCATGTCTAGCCCGCGTTTCAGAGGAAGAGTGGAAAGGGGAAGTGGAGATGGGGAGGGGAGAGGGAAAGGGGGGGGGTAGGGGAGATGGAAAGTGGAGAGGGGGAGAGGGGTAGTGGACAGGGTATGCGCATGCGCAGTAAGGGTGGTCACGCCGCACACCACCACACCGGATTGAACTCCGCCATAAGATACTTCGCATCTAAAATGACTCGGAAGGATGTATACCCGTTGCCATGCATCGACGATGCTCTCGATGCTTGCAAGGAGCAGAATAATTCTCGTCTTTGGATTTACGCTGGGTTATTGGCAAGTTCCAATGGCCGACCCTGACCGATCGAAGACTGCATTCGTCACTCCTGACAGGCTGTATGAGTTAACGCCATGCCGTTCGGACTCTGCAACGTCCCAGCTGCCTTCGAACGGATGATGAACAACATCCTTCGCGGCTAGAAGTGGAATACATGCCCCTGCTACCTTGACGACATCGTCGTTTTTTCTCGCGATTTTCCGACTCACTCGCCTTCGTGCAATTCTCACTCTGCTGGCCTCAGCTTAACACCGAGAAATGTCATTATGCTGCGCGCCAGCTCACTATACTAGGCCACGTCGTCTGCAAGGAAGGCGTTCTTCCGGACCCAGCGAAACTCCGCGCCGGGGCCGAACATCCGAAGCCCAATTCCATGAAGACGCTTCAAAGTTTTATTGGGCTGTGCTCGTATTTTCGTCGATTTGTGCGCGACTTCGCTTCTGTCATCGCGCCTTACCAATCTACTGACAGCCTCCAACGGGCTGTCTGGTCACAAGAGTGTGACGAGTCTTTTATGACGCTACGGCGCTAATAAGGTCGCCTCCGATATTTCGTCACTTTGACCCTAATGCGCCTACGGATATTCATACCGGCACCAGCGGTGTCGGTCTTGGTGCAGTACGGCTCAACGAAAACAAGGATATGAAGAATACGTCGTTGCTTACGTGAGTCGAACCTTCAAGAAAGCCGAGCGTAATTATTCCGTCACAGAGAAAGAGTGCCTCTCAATTATCTGGGTTTTGGCCAAGTTCCGCCGTACCTTTATGGCCGCCCTGTCGAAGTAGTGACGGACCACCATGCTCTATGTTGGCTGTCATCGCTGAAAGATTCGTCGGGACGCCTCGGTCGTGGGCGCTTCGCTACAGGAATACGGCAATCGTGTTGTGTACCAATCCGGCCGCAAACACTCGGACGCTGATGCGCTATCGCGCTCGCCGCTACCGGCTGACACAGCTTCGTCATCGGCTTCTTCAGCTGTCTTGACGCCAAATGACTTCAGACATGCCGTCGGAGCAACGCAAGGATGGGGGATTTCCCATCTCCTCGACTTTCTGACTGACCCATTAGGTCATCCAGCCTCAAGAAACTTTCTGCCATCAAGCCACGCATTTCACTTCGAGACGACCTCCTCTATCGGTGGAATTACGCGTCTGACGGTCGGAGATGGCTGCTAGTGATACCACGCCACATGCGCACGGAAATCTGTACTGCTTTCCACAACGACCCGCAAAGTGCTCACGCCGGCGCTCTCAATACCTACAACCGCCTGCGTCAGCGATACTGCTGGCGCGGCAAGTATGCATTTGTGTGCAAGTGCGTACGTGCTTCTACTGCTTGTCAGCGCCGTAAAGCTCCACCTGAACGCGCAGCCGGTACACTTCAGACTCTGCTTGCCCGGCGCGTCATTTGATCGCGTCGGTATCGACATGTACGGACCGCTTCCCTCGACTTTTTCTGGAAATAGGTGGATAATTGTCGGCGTAGACCACCTCACACGTTACGCGGAAACTGCATCCCTGCCCACAGCAACCGCAAGAGAAGTTGCGTTTTTAATCTTACGCAGTTTTGTCCTTCGCCATGGTGCTCCCCGTGAACGTTTGAGTGACAGAGGGCGTGTTTTCCTGTCTGATGCTTGAAGCCTTGCTCGCTCAGTGCAACATCGTTCATCGCATGACGACCACATAACCCGCAAACGAATGGCCTCACTGAAGGATTTAGACGCACTCTCGACGATATGCTGACAATGTACACCGCATCAGACCAGACCAACTGGGACACCGTCCTTCGTTTGTCACGTACGCGTACAACAGCGCTACGCATGCGACCACAGGTTTTCGCTTTTCTTTCTCTGTACGGGCGCGATCCATCTTGCACGCTTGACACTATGCTTCCCTACACGCCTGACTCATCTGAGTACACTGCAATTTCTGGTGTTCCCAGGTACGCCGAAGATTGCCGACAATTGGCCCGTTCGCTGACAACCGAGGACCAAGGCCGTCGGAAGCAAGGCACGACACCGACCGACCTCTCCCTATTTTCACGACAGGTGTCCTGGTTTGGCTTTGGACCCCACCGAACACCCTGGCCTTTCGTCGAAATTACTGGCTCGATATCACGGGCCCTACCGCATTCTCACGCGTACCTCCCCAGTCAATTATGAGGTTGAACATTTGGCACCGTCCCAAGACTTACGTCGTCGTGCTAGGGAAGTCGTCCACCTGAGTCACCTCAAGCCATATTATGCCCCGTCATACAGACAACGCCTTAGGTCGCCAGGATGGCTACGTATTCACCGGGGGAAAATGTAGTGAACAATACAGACGACGACGAAGCAGCCGAGAAAGCAAGCCACAGCGTTAGTTGTAGCCAGCCGACCGTGCTTGCGCTTGCTTAGTTTGGCTCCTCGACGTGCCTCATCGTTCGTTCACGTTTGTACGTGGATAAGCAACGTGGCACATGTTGTACATTGTCTGGGGGTGGTCGTTTTTACACCAACTTAATCAACTCTCTAATTATAAGATGCATTATTATACGGCTTTAGATTAACTGAGCTTGGCCAATAGCTACCATGTAATTATGCCTGCGGTCTTATGATGCAGCCATGAAATGTAGAGTTGAACAAAAATGACGCATCGCTCGTGCCACCATGTCGGCGTAATTCAGTGACTATATAAGGGCCTGCGTTTCGCATAGGGGTATGTGTAGAACGGCTGTATATACGCGTCTGTAGTGAATTATGTGTTATGGGCTGTATACATATCAAGGAATTGTGTATTGAATTCACTGAGTGTGTGTGTACTATATGTGTCTCGCATACCTAGTAAACGTGTGTGTATTAATAAAATGTGTATCAACATTCCGGTGTCCTTGAGTAAACTATGAATGGGCCCACCTACCTATGGGCACCGTGCGTACGTTAGGAGCCGCCACCACCGCGCGCTGCCTCCAGCGCCAACGCGGCCACGGCAGCAGATTTGGCGGGATAAGGGAGCAGACGACGCAGGCGGCGGCAAGCCACTACGCCGTGCTTTGGTGCTTCGCTTGAGGTGTTTTTCGCGTTTGATTCCAAAATACGTCAAATTGTTAGCAGCTGTCAGAGAAGGAAGCGTAATCGCGTGGGCTTCTTTTCGCCAGACCTCGTGTATCCTCAGGCGAACCCGGCAACATAAAATGCATGAGCTGGGTGAAGACAACGGAGGTGATGAGCCCGTTGAGCGAAAGTGCGCACGTGTAACGCGGGCCGCCTCGCTCACAACAATCACAGCTTATCACCTCGGGCTAAAGGTACGAACACACTGGCGGCGCGGCACTCTCCCGCCCGCCGCTCACCGCTCGCTAGATGCCGCTTTTCTCTCTTTCTCCAGCGGAGCGTCGAAGTCTTTCTCCCGCCGACTCAATCGCTCGGGGACCTATTTCGCCGCTACCGCCGGCTGCCGCGCAAGCAAACCAGCAATCAGCGCCTGCTTTTCCTCCTTTCCATCCACGGGCTATCGCCATAGCAAACCAGACATTGTTCTCCTCACTCGCGCCACCCCTCTCCGTCTTTCTGGGAGGGGAGGAGGAGGTTTAGGAAAGGAAATGGCGCAACTTCTGCTCAGCGCCTGTAGGGAAAGGGGGAAAGGGAGATAAAGATGAGAAGAGGGAGGACAAGGAGAGGAGGAATGCTGTCCATGACCGAGGACGCGGCGGGCGGCTACTATAGTCCTCGTGCGCTCAGTTGATGGCGCCATCGCTCCCGAGTGCGCAGCGCCAATGCGGCCACTTCGCGCATTTGTCCCTGTTCTCCTCCCGGGCGTACCTCGAAGTTGTGTGTGGCGAACGTCGATGCGTGAAAATTTGGACGCAAAACAAGCCCTGCTTGCTTTTTTGCGGCTGCGGACGGATAGCAAACGTTCAGGAATACTTGAAACAAAGTAGTTCGCTTCGGCGTGGCGACTTGTACGCCGCTAATCACGTTTACTGCGGAGGTAAGAACTCCAAGTGCCGTCGGTCCGTCGAAAATCTTCGGAAAATGCATCGCACAAATAAAAGCGTGGAGTACGCCGCGTTTAGAAGCCAGTAAATTTTTTTCTTGGCGTACGATAGAGAATACTTTTATCGGCAGCCTCGGCGTCGTTCCTGTGACCGGCGCGCATTAGCAGAAAGCGGGGATAGTTGAATGACATATTAGCAACGATAAAAAGATAGAGACGCATGAAGTTCCCGTCTTTTAGTTTCTAGCGTTGTTGGTACGTCAAACACTTTGCTAAATTATATTTTTGAACATCTGCAACTGTGTTTTTGTCTAGGTCGTGCGATCATGAAGCCGATCCTGAGGCCCCTCACTCCTACAGTCGTGCACAGCCGACCAATTGGGCACTGCAGAGGAGTGTCTTGCGCCGCAATCGTTGCCACAAATCTCCGTTCAGGCGAACAGTATAAGAGGATCAAGGGAACCAACAATGTGTCAATATTACTGGGGCAGTAGCGCAGCCAGAACGTTTTTTTTCGGTGGGGGTTAAATCATACTTTATGTATCTTCGTCCGTGCGCGTTTCAATGTGTGTGTGTATACATATCAGGTCGGCAAAAAAAATGGAGCTCACTCAGACTCACTCAAGAAATATATTTTGCTCCGAGGGCTCACTCGGACTCAGACTCACTCAACTTTTTCTCAACCGGGCTCACTGAGACTCAAACTCACCTATACATTACTCAGCGGACTCACTCATGGCTTCACCTTAGTCTGAGGAGCCTGAGTGAGTTGACTCATTAGTCCGTTGCCGTAAAATTAGCTTTTGGATCATAGTGTCAATCCTTTTTAACGCTAATATCTCACATAATCGGTGCTCTACGATACGCCTTTCGATCTAGCACCTTGAAATACGAGTTATCATATATCATCATTATCGTATATCAATCCAGTAAGGACATTTTTATGAAATATGCAACTCACAAGAGATTTTTATCAAGAGCTTCCCATTAAAGAGTTTGCTGGGGGCGGTCATAGCACCCCTTCCTCTAACTATACCTCTGATCAATAAATATTAAGGTGGCACTTGAATCCTAGTGTGCTGAGATATGTGTGAATAGACTTGAGTATGAACTTAAGCCGATATAAGGCTGATAGTAATGCTGAAGATGAGTAGATAGGACCAAAAGTCGGCAGCAAAAGGTGGAGCTCACCCGGGCTCACTCAAGAAATATATATTGCGCTAGGGCTCACTCGAACTCAGACTCCCAATATTTCCCTCAACTGGACTCAGTCGGACTCAGACTCGCTAAAATTTTCTTCAAACCGGACTCACTCGGACTCAAACTCACCAAAATATTACTCACGCAGACTCAGACTCACGACCCGATCTGAGTCAGTCGACTCATGAGTGAGTTTGCCGACCCATGATATATACACATGCAAAATTTAAAAAAAAAATTCGGGAGTAAGGGCGAGGAAGGGTGTCAATAGCCAGTGACTTGGATAGAAATCGAAAGAAACTGTGCGAAGACATGACCTGTTTGCTTATCGGGCGCGCCGAACGGCTGCGATCCAACGTTTTCGCCGATCAGCCCCGTACGAATTCCATGGAAAATGATAAAATTGCACATTCGGTAGTTTCCCGGCCGTGTTCTTGTAGCTCTTATGACATGCGTACTCGCAAGAGCAGATAGAAGACCTTTTTCGCCGCGTACACACGCTTGCGCTGCTAGGGGTCATTTCCAACCTGCTGGGCTAAGCGCGGTGGTACGGAGGGAACAGGGACATTTTGCCAGCAGCCGCCGCAGTGACGCTGCATATCCGATTTGAAACAGCAGCGCACGAGGCTATAGCCGGTTGGCCAGTCCAGTGTCCTCAAGGAAGCGAAAGCCGCCTTGAAAACCTGGGTGTGTTGCTGTGCAGGGAATAGGAGGTCCCTCTGTGTAGCCGCGGGAATACCCTGGCGACGGAGTGCGGCGAGCAAGGCGGCTCCTTGTGCTTGAAGCGCTGGGCACACACACAACAGGTGAGCAATTGTTTCGTCTGCCCCACACGCGCTGCACGCAGGTGACGAAGCTCTGCCTAGCCGATGACGTCGTGCCGCAGGCCAGGAGCAGCCGATGCGTAGTCGCAGTAAAAGGTACCGCTCCCTCTTGGAGAGGCCCCTGTCAGGCAGCCGGGTCGGAGGTTCCAGCCTGGCCACATGTTCGTCGGGTGGTAGCGTAGCAACAGCCGCCTCAAGGTCAGCCTCGAATAGCCTGAGGCGACCACAGCACGGCAGAGAGCGACGGTAGAGCGATGCGCCTCCTTCGCCAGTGCGTCTGCTTGCTCATTTCCTGAATTCCCACATGAGCCGGAACCCAATGCAGGGAGACATCGACGCCACTGGCGAGTAGGGCACGTAGCTTGGTGACCAGCAGTTGAGTTCCGAAGCCCGCCTTTCCGGTTCGGCGGCCAGCAGTGCGGCTCGTAAGTCGCACGCGACAGCCACGGGACACGTGGGGGGGGGGTCTGCTGCCAGGAGGTCCACGGCTAGGTGGAGACCGGCCGTCTCTGCGGCGGTATAGCAGGCATCAAAGGAGAGAAGACAGGCGGCCGTTCTACCGAGGGCTGGCATGACGCAGGCGGCCGTGGCGGAGCCTGTAGCTGGGAGGACTGAGCCGTCCGTGTAGACAATAAGCCTACCAGCTAGCTCTTCCTCTAGCTTGGAGGCAACCGCCTACTGTACAGCGCAGGTGGGTGAGCGACGCTTGGAGAGCCGACCTTGATCGGTAGTGACTGTCAGCGGTTTCACTGTCGGCGGAGGAGGCACAGGTCCTACAGCTCCTGTCCGTTTTTCTGGGAGAAATCGCGAGCCGGCAGTAAGCCAGCGGGCGCACGCTCCTCGACATGTCCACTCTTGTCTCGTGATTCTCGCGCGCCAATGTGGACAGCGTGCCGCTGCTTGCCGCGCGGAGGCGCCGACGGGCGGGACGCCGCCGCGGCATGCTTTCCGCCAGTGTGCACGTACCTTAACGCGGCAGCGAACTCAGCGGCAGCTTGAAGCTCGTGATACCAGCAACTGCACTGTCACGGCCAATGAAAATGAAAAAAAAACGCTTTCAGTCAATGAAAACGCGTCAATGAAAAAACGCTTTCCATCGTGTGAACCTGTAGCGCTCAGGAAATATCGATTGATTATATGCTAGGTGCGCCTCTTCGTTTCACTTGGCATTTCCTACAAGGTGCATGCTGCATATTCTGCTGCACGGCCCGGGTGTCCAATCAGACCCATCGTTGCTGTAGTGCAATGTAGCATCCATAAATTCTCACTCGCAAAGAAAAAAAAAAACTACCCCATCTATTCTTAAAACTCACTTTTTTCGTCGAACAAGTGCGATCGACCGCTCATGCCGATTCCGTTCATATGCTCTAAATGGAAACCGGTAAAAACGCGTGCCCGGAGAATTCCTGTGGTGTTATTGTACCCAACAACGCCGCAATTATTCCTCGAGTTCCGAATTCCTACGAACAGCGCTACCGACACAAAACGAACTGCCCACGAAAATACCTCAAGCCGACAGCGGGAGTGTGGAGCGAGCAGGGGTGCAATCGCGGAGCGATGTTTTATGTATTATATCTTATCGTCTACCACCTGCGGCTGAGTGATCGCGTTGATAACGCGGACGGACCGTCGGTCTCGTCATTGGAAAAGCGCGAAAAGCACGAAAAGTATAGTCATCGTAAAAGGCATCATTCATCGATTTCACCCCATTGCGAGCGCGTGAGAGCATCCCGCCAAAGCTGCGCTTCTTGCCGCTAGGGACACCTTCGCTCGGGCAGTGGAGTTACGTTTGCGCGGAGCCTATAAGGCCATTGAGTAGTATCAACGTACGCCACCTCAGTCAGAAACATCTTTTAGATGCGAAGCAGCTTTTGCTCGGGGCTCTGTCGGCAGCAGTGGTGGCGTTCGCGCTCCACTGCGCATGCGCCTACTCTCTCTCCACTCTCCTTTACGCAGGGTTCGGTCGCCTTAAAACTTGAAAAAAACAGCGCAAAGACAGGACGAAGGAAAGTGACACGAGGACGGGCGCTGTACTATCAACTGAATTTTTTATTGACAAAACCAAGATTATTTCACGTGGTCGTGACGTCGACGAAGACCGCATCGAGGTGTCCAAGACGAAACTCTTTATTCGGCCGAACTTGTGGCCGAGAAACGGAAAATTAATTTACAGCAATGCACACGGTATGCACTGATAGCGGTGAACAGAGCGTCGACATCGATCAACTGACAAGTGGTGAAGCGCGTCGGCATTTATACGTGTGCCGTCGAATATTCCAGCCTTATCGCTGGTTGTCGCGCAAGCTCTAGAATAAGCTCGAGTGTTCGCGTCTTGCGCGCAATCCTACCAAAACGATCTACAATAATCGCGAAGCATCTCGAACAATGAGGCGCGGTTTGCACTGAGCGTTGCTGACAGTATTTGTGGGAAAAAACCGAATATAGCAAAAATGATAATAAGAAACGCACGTGGCAATGACCCCTCTGAAAATGGATCGTCCCGATGCTTAAAACAGAACACGAGGGTGGCCAATGCATGCAACAATAAATAACAAGAATAAAGCAACAAAGTACAATAAACAATATACATGTTGTGTATTCACCAGTGAATAAGGTCGGCAAGCATGAGCGCCGTGGCGCCGCCCTTGGAAGTGGAGTGGACAGTAGCTCTGACGGACGATTCATTCCTCCTCTTGTTTGGTAACGCTTTGTACCCAGCTAAGTCAGCTGGTAATAAACTACAGTTATGCATACACATTTGGCGACGAGTTCACGAACCGACGTGGTGAGCGACGGCGGCTGCAAAAGCAAGCGGCAAGCGCCACACAAGGCAACGAAGGTGAGCTTCGGTGAACGTCGGCGGCAGTACGCAGAGCGAGATGCCTTCGGACAACGTTTCGGGCGAGGGTGCTCGGAAGCTAAGCCTAGCGTCTCAAACGTGTTCATGGGCCGGCTGGGCAATATAGAAGAGTTTTCTCCTGACAACGCGGCAGCTGGCCTACATACCTCGAACGCCTACAGTTCTATTTCACGGCGAATGATGTGGTTGAGGAGCAGCAGCAACGGGCAGTGCTGTGCAGCGTTTGTGGTCCGGCTACGTACGCCATCTTCGCACGTTGTGTTCTCCGGCGACGCCGGCTGAGACGCCGTATGCGGACATTGTTTCCAAGCTCACACACCACTTCACGCCAACGCCGTCGGTGATTGTACAGCGTTTTACGTTTCACAAACGCTGTCAGCAGCCGGGTGAAAGTATCGCGGATTTTGTTGCGGACTTGCGCCGACTCTCCGAGCACTGCGAGTTCGGTGTCACCCTGGAGGACATGCTCCGCGATCGTCTAGTCTGTGGCGTTCGTGACGAAGGGCTGCAACGGCGTCTCCTGGCTGAGACTGCGTTGGATTTCAAGAAGGCGTACGAAAAGGCCGTCGCTGCCGAGTATGCGACGAGGCAAACGGAAACCATCAGGGGAACGTTGCCGGCAGCGTCGAGTTACATGATGATATGTGGTGTTTAATGGCGCAAGGGCCAATGATGGCCAAAGAGCGCCAGTTCATGAGACTAAGGATATGAACAATGGTTGCGGTAAGTAGCTGTATAGGGGCCTTAAATTCCTCGCGCTAAAGGCGGGTAAAACATATAATATATTAAAATCATGAGAGTGACGTGAAATATGTGTAGTGGAATGAATGACAAGTGGTCGCAAGAATAAAACTATGAAGATATGACATCAGCACGAATGCCTCGACAATGCCCTTGAGTCCAAGGGCCGCGAGGCAAGTGCTGTCTTTAACGTATTCACCGCAGTAGCGACTGTTTAGAGGCCGTGCTACGGATCACCTTGATATATGACATGAAAACTGGGTACATCATTTAAAAAAGCAGACAGTGACTGATATGTAAAAAGCGGGTCCCTACCGATGAACATTGAAGGGTGAAGTGGAAATGCTGTCGGTAGGGTACTGAAAAGTGCTTTTTTTTGATAGCATCGAGTTCCTTGCACTGGATGAGGACGTGAAGGACCGTGAGTGGCTGACCCATCTATCACACAAAGGTGGCTCGCCACCGGACAGAAGGTGTGTGTGTTACTGTATGTATGCGGTTTGACAACGTGTAGCTTATTTCGTGTATGCTATCCCATGTGGTTTGCCAAAAGACTCTGAGCTTTCTTTTGAGGACGTGTTTTAGGTCTAGTGGGGGAATAGCTAAGGATGCATTGTGACTGTTTTCGTGGGCGGATGCTGCTAGCTGGTCCGCCAACACGTTGCCTGAATCTCGCGGTGCCCTGGCACCCAGCACACTAGGACATGTTGTTCGAGTGCGTAGATCGTGCTTAAAAGGGAATACAGCGAGACAAAGACGGGGTTTTGTGTCTTTTTAGACTTTTTAAAGCTTTACCACGCTTAGAGGAATCTGTGTAAATAACTGCCTTTTGTAGTTTTAAGTGTTGAATGTGTTTAACGGCCGCACGCGTAAGCTTCTGCCGTGAGATACTTGATTCAGGGGTAGAATACCAGAATCTGTAAAGGATGGACCAACGGCTGCGTAAGACACAGAAGTATTGGACTTTGAGGCGTCCGTAAAGAATCTGCACAAGTGTATTTGTGTTGTAGTTCAAGGAAGTATGTACGGATATGTGCAATAGGCGCGTGTTCGTTACTTCCATGAAAGAAAGGTCGCAGTCTATAAGCTGCCACCGCACGGCGGTAGTTGTGCAGCGGGAGCCAATAGACAGTGTTCGAAAAGTGGCACACCCGTTCCTCAGCCAAGCCCCTACACGAAGTGAGTAGGGCTGTCGCACGAAGGACGGTGGTCGAAAAGGGCAGAACTAGATAAATCATTTATTGTGGGGTGTGAGGGGTGTTCTTTGTCTGCGTTCATTGAGATAGTAAAAACGAACATGTAGGATCGCGCAGGTGGAGCGACCACTCGTTCGATTCGACGTAGGCTTTCCACGGGGCTGGTGCGAAAAGCACCCGTAGAAAGGCGAATGCCGAGTGGTGGACAGGGTCAAGCAGCTTCAACGCGCTTGTGTCGCAGACTGATATATTATCGCCCCATAATCCAGGCGCGTGCGTATGAGGCTTTTATAAAGATTCATCAGACACTTCTTGTCACTACCCCACGTAGTGCGTGACAACACCTTTAGAATATTCATGGTTTTTAAGCACTTGTTCTTTATATACTTATATGTGATATGAAGCTTAGTTTCGTGTCTAGAATTACGCCGAGGAATTTATGCTCCGTTTTCACAGGCAGCCGCTGACCATGCAGATCAATGTCCGGATCGGGATGGAGGCCTCTCTTTCTTGAGAATAATACACAAGTTTTTTGCGGGTTAAGGCTGAACCCGTTCTCGTCTGCCCATTTGGTAACCTTGTTTAAACCAAGTTGCACCTGCCGCTCGCACATTGAAAGGTTGCAGGATTTATAACCGATCTGCACGTCGTCGACATATGTGCAATAAAACATTCCGTGGAATACACAGACGTAGGGAATTCATTTTTATAATAAAAAGTGTGCAACTCAGGACACCACCTTGCGGCACTCCAGTTTCCTGGACAAATATTCGGGACAAGACATTACCCACTCGAACACGGAAGGTGCGATTGGACAAATAGCTTTCGATTATGGTCAACATCTTTCCTCGGACACCTAAGTGGGATAGGTCTCTTAATATTCCAAAGCGCCATGTGGTGTCGTAGGCCTTTTCCATATCGAGGAACACCGAAAGGAAGAATTGCTTGTGCACAAAAGCGTCGCGAATTTGTGCCTCGATACGGATAAGGTGGTCAGAGGTAGATCTACCCTCTCGAAAACCGCACTGGTATGGGTCAAGTGACTTGTTTGCTTCGAGGAAATGTATAAGTCGGCGGTTTATCATCTTTTCAAAAAGTTTACACAGGCAGCTTGTTAGTGCAATGGGCCTGTAGCTCGCAACGGAGGATGGGTCCTTGCCCTGTTTTAGAATAGGAATAATAATGGCTTCTTTCCAGGACGAGGGGATCTCACCGGAAAACCAAACAGCATTATATAGGGACAGGAGGGTTTTCTGTGTTTCAGATGGCAGGTGTTTCACATTTCATATACAACACGGTCGGAACCTGGGGCGGAATTATTGCAGCAATTAAGCGATGCTTGTAGCTCAGCTATGCAGAAAGGTTCATTGTATGCTTCGTGTTTTGCGGATTTACGCTCTAGTTTCTTTTTCATTCTTGTTTTGTATCGTTGGAAAGCTTCCGTGTAGTGTGACGAGCTCGACACCTGTTCGAAGTGTGCACCTAGGAAGTTCGCCTGGTCTTCCAAGCTGTCACCTTGTGTGTTTACTAGGGGAAGTGAATGTGCTTGTCGGCCTGCACCCTACTAACCATGTTCCAGACTTTAGCCTCCTGTGTGTATGAGTTAATTCCCGATAAAAATTTCTGCCAACTTTGTCTTCTTGCCTGTCGGCGAGTTCTCCTGCCTTGTGACTTTATTTTTAAAACTGTCCAGATTCTCGGCTGTCGGCGAGTCCCGAAGCAGCCTCCATGCTTTATTTTGTTTTTTGCGCGCGTTTCGACACTCAGTGTTCCACCATGGCACATGTCGTTTGCCGGGCAGTCCAGCTGTTTGTGGGATACACTTATTGCAGCATCAATCAAAAAAGCTGTAAAGTAGTCGACAGCTTCATCTATGCTTAAAGCACGCATGTTGGTCCAACTTAAGAGAGCCATTTTACGAAACTGTTCCCAATCGGCTTTGTCAATTTGCCATTTGGGAACTGTGGAGGACATTCATTAACTAGGGGTGCTCAGAACTATAGGAAAATGGTCACTTCCATAGGGATTATTAATGACTTTCCATGTTAGAAGGGGCATAAGTGATGGAGATGTGATGCTGAGGTCTATGGACGAGTAGGTATTGTTCGCAAGGCTATAGTATGTTGGCTCTTTTTTATTCAAGAGACACGTGCCGGAAGAGAAAAGGAACTGTTCAATTAGACGACCTCGCGCATCGCAGCGGGAGTCACCCCATAGACAGCTATGCGCATTAAAGTCCCCAAGTACAAGGTAAGGTTCAGGGAGCTCATCTATTAAAGACTGAAATTCATGTTTTTGCAGTTGGTAATGTGGAGGTATATAGAGAGAGCAAATGGTGACGAGTTTGTTCAAAAGAACCGCTCGAACAGCCACTGCCTCAAGGGAAGTTCGAAGTGGTAAATGTGTGCATGCTACCCTTGATTAACTATAACGGCTACACCCGGATGGCGCGATGGCATCATCCCGGTCCTTCCGGAAATAATGTAGCTGCGTAGAAAGTTCGTGTGTTTGGATTTTAGGTGTGTTTCTTGTACACACAGCACCTTTGGTGTATGTTTGTGTAAGAGTTCTTGGACGTCGAGATTTCTAAGCAGTCCTCTCACGTTCCATTGTATAATTTGTGCTTCCATATTGGATGTCAGGTAGTGCTGTGTGTACGAGAAGGAAGTGAGTGTTCTTTAGGTCGAAATTTAGAGCTCAAGTAGCAGGGCCGTCGTCGGGCCCCATTATCGGCTTTTTGGTTTTCTTAGCGCGCTCCAGGAAGCTACGCCGCTCTTTCGGTACCAGAGGCACCGGAGTTGTGTCCATTGCCTCGTTTGAGGCACTGGACGCCCGCGTATGCGAGCTGCTGGCTGTTTGTCCGACCTCGCCTGGCGAGGCGTGGTCGTGAGACCCGACGACCCTGGAGTCGCCGGGATCTCTGGCTTGGCAGGTGGTGACTTCGCCTGGTGTGACGAAGTCTTGGACGCCACCGATCCGGAGAGCGATGTGCTCTCCTTGGCCTCTACGGTGCCGGAGCTTGTAGTGGCCACCGGTGTGGTCAGAGTCAGAGTAGGCGGGGCAGCCTTCGCTGCCTACCATGGGGGCGGGTGGCGTTTGCCTCGGCACGTTGCGAGTGGTCCGGGCAACCGCGATAAGCCGTTGTGGTGCTGCCCCCCGTCGCACCACTTCGGCAAAAGATGTTCTTGCTGGAAATGACGATGAAACTCGCTGTCGTGCTTCGCGGAACGTTATGTTTTCTTTTACTTTTATCGTGAGTATTTCTTTCTCTTTTTCCAGGCCGGGCAGGCCCTGGAGTACGCAGGGTGATCACCTTCACAGTTCGCGCAGTGAGTCCATCGCCAGCGCAGTCATCAACAGAATGACCCGTCGTTCCGCATTTTCCACAAGTAAGCTGTCCTCGGCAGCTCTGAGACGCGTGACCAAACCTTTGGCATTTAAAGCATCGCCGCGGGTTTGGAATGAAAGGCCTTACAGGGAGTTTGACGTAGCCGGTTTCAATGTTCTCGGGTAGTGTGTTGCAGGCAAAAGTAAGGATCAAATGCTTGGTCAGTATTTCTGTGTTGTCGCGCCTTATTGATTCGTTGGACATGAGTGACACTTGAGTCT
>NW_023615040.1:0-40001 GCF_013339695.2 Rhipicephalus sanguineus
GAGAGCTCACATGGAAACATCTCCGCGAATGCGCTGTACACGAGCCCAAAAATTCAAATGAGTTGATCACCCCTCTGTGGTAAATCATACAAAGAAAGATAGTTGAAAACGTCAACTCAGGTTCGTGTTTTCAGTTCTAGCTGACGAGGCCACTGATATATCTCGCACCGCCCACATTTCCCTATGTGTAAGGTACGTTGGACACGACACGTCGGGAGTGCCATACTTAAAGAAGATTTTGTAGATTTCGTTCCCGTGTACGATCTCACTGCAAGGCGCTGGCGAGCACAATCCTGAACAGCCTTAGAGGGTCATGGCTTTGACCTGAACCTACTTTGCGGGCAAGGATACGACGGCGCGGCCATCAATGAGCGGCCACCTTAACGGTGTTCAAGCCTTCATTCGTCAAACAGCGCCCAAAAGCGTTGTACGTGCATTGTAGCGCCCACTCGTTGAACCTTGCTCTGCTTCACGCATGCAAACTCCCCAGCATCCGCAACTGTTTGGGAACTGTATCCCTCAACCTGTACGTTTGTGAGAGCTTCGGCCACAGAGGACGAACCAACTGCGAGACAAAGTAGAAGATTTAACACAAGAAAAAAGAAATCAGTTCTCTCCTTTTGCAAACAAGGTGGGTAGAGAGTCACGATGCACTTCAGCGTTTCCTGAACTGTACGTGCCTATTGTACAATTCCTCGAATATTTGGAAGAAGAGGCCGCGTCATCTGATACTTCATCAAAAGCTTCTCAACTGCTCAATGCCATTACGAAGCCCGAGTTTGTCGTTTCGCTTCAGATCTGTAGCGACCTCTTCTCTTTGACACTGCACCTTGGCAAGTTTCTTCAAAAAATTGACTGTGACTTGGCTCAAGCGTGCGATCACGTAAAGAATGTTATAGACGTTCTTTCCACAAAAAGGGCTAGTGCGGAAACGGAATTTAATAAGAATTTTTTCTGAAGTCGCTCTCTTTGCTGAAGATCACAAATGTTGAGATGGCCCTACCACGCATCACTGGAAGGCAGATGCAAAGAAGCAACGTACCTTCTGCTACTCCCGAAGAGTACAACCGGAGGAATGTGTATTTGCCTTTGCTGGCTGACTTCGAAAATCAATTAAGAGCCGGTTCGATGCCCATAAGAAGGTCGTGGTTGGCCTTAACATGCTGCTGCCGAAATTCTGCGCATCGGCTAGCCTTTGCTGATATTGATGATGCAGTGCAGTTTTACCTTGGCGACATTCCTTCCGCTAATGTCATCGAAGCAGAGTTCACACTGTGGGTGAACAAATGCTGCCAGATCGAAGAAAGAATCGCCCCAGCTTGTGCTTTACAGGCCTTAGAGATGTGCAACCGCGACTTTTTTCCGAACATCCACAGCCTACTTTCTATCCTGGCGACTTTACCCGTGTCGACGTCGACCCCGGAACGGACTTTTCCACACTGAGAAGGCTGAAGAGCTACCTTCGAAATCGTATGAACAACGACAGATTGACCGGACTAGCACTGCTCAGCATCCATCGAGAACTTCAAGTGACCCCAGAACAAGTCCTCACAGAATTTTGCAAGTTGCCGAGAAGGAAAAACTTCCTCGTTTAAACTTCCTCTATGTTTCAAGAGTCGATTAAAAGCTAAACTCAGCTAGCCCAAGCTTCAACCCTTCTATTCTTTCGCAATTACGAGGAAACTATCCAGCAAGCAGAATGTGCGAACGGTAACAAGAAGATCGGAATGTCGGGCGACTTGTTTGTTTGCTTGCATACATACTGTCACGGACTGCCATTTTTGCGACCCGGCGTAACGGCAAATTAACGGGCGCCGCCCTCCCCCGCTGACCGGTGGAACCGTTCGCTCATGAAAAGACTGGTCTTTAGTGCAGGGAAGTACTGAATGGGGTGTTCTCTTCAAACGTTAGTCGCCGATGTTTGATCCTTTGTACCTACGGCGGCGTCGGCAGGGTCGTCCAAAGGCCGCGATGCACCCCGAACCAGCTGTAGACTGCAAGACGCACCGGCTGAAACCAAGGAAACTGACCATTCCCACGGGCAAAACTGCTTGTGGACAAGCCGTATGAGAGAACCCAACAGTTGTCACTCTCGCTCAGTGAGGACCCTCTCCTAATTAAAAAGGGACTGCGGTCAATATATTTTTAGGGTGGAGTTTCTAACAATGAAACGTGCATGATTGGACCCATGTAGAGGTCTCTTTTCCCCAGGACGAGAATGAGGGGACACGGAGGTCGATTTAAGCGCAGGATTTCGCCTTGCTAAGCAGTCTAGTTGCTGACCAACATGGTGTAGAAGGAGATCAAGAAGTATCCCTTAAGTGGTTGTGGCTCCGTATCGGCTGGCCAGCCTAAAACTTAGCCATTCGTCCTAGTTGTGACGCGAAATTATACGTCTGTAACGTAGGCATCGGTACTTGAATCTCGAGTAAGTCAACCTGCCCGAGATCGGCTTCAAGCACTAGCCTACCGGAAACACCAGCGCTGCACACACCGCCGACATCGCAGTTGTGCCAGAACTCTCTCTGACTTCTTGCATCCGATCGTCGTGGACTCAACGCTGCCGGTCATCACAGGTATCCCTTCACCTGTTTAACCTTCGGACTTTCTCATCTGTAGTTTTATTGTTGGTTAGTTTTGTGTAGTTTGTAATACTTCTCTCTTGTAAGCTGATTTATTGATTTATATGTATTTTGTTAGTTGGTATTAAGTGTTGTACTAGATTCCTCGTGCTGCAATATCACTAGAGTTTTGTTTTTCCCCACACACGTCTCTGATCTCTTCACTGTCTCTGCTTACGTACGAACGACCTAACCTGCTGCCATTCCCGTCGCCGACTTCGCGCTGGCGACGCTAGAGTGGCAGCTTGTAACACATACATACCCGTTTTTGTACCGTGGTTACATTGTGTTACTTCATCAGGAGCCGTTGGTCGCGGTGTCCCCGGCTTTGGTGGTGCTATTGTCCAAAACTTATTTCTTGCTTTAACCAGAATTTGAGGTTGACATACCAATTTCTTTATTTGGGTACAAATAATTGAAAAGTACCATCGAATTATTACAAGTAAGCGATGTACTTGATTATTCACAAAAATAAGCCAGTATAAATCTTAAAAAATGGCAGCCGTTCTACACGCAAACCCCCCCCGAAAAAAATTCCTGGGTACGGCCCTGCGAATATGCGCTTGTTTGTTTGAGTGATATTGTCAGTCCCACATGATGAGGATGTTTTTAAGGTGTCAATAACCTTCGAAATTCCCGCAGAATCAAAAGTGATAGGAAACATTGAGCAGTAGTCACGGCACACAACTGCGTCAACAGGTGCAGCAGTGTTTCCCGAGAAATTGGCCGAAAAAATATTGTTAAATAACGCATTCAGATGCTGGTAGCGGCTCACCAGAGTCATCGTTGATTGATAAATCCGCATTTGGTTAGAATTGATAACGTTCCAAAATTGCCTGGGATTCCTTGATAACAGTTAGGCACGTATGCGTTTGGAAACGATTCTTAGCAGCACACACAGCTTCCACGTATTCTACCTCAGCATTTTGATACGCTACCCAGCGATCTCCAGTATTTTGCAACTTGGCTGTGCGGAAAGGGCGCTTTTTTCTGTTAGAAAAACGTTTGAGATGCATGTTATCCCACGGTTTTTTGTGTTGTCCCGTATGCGTCGAAGGGGAATGTGCGCATTGGTGATATTAGAACTAAGTTTTTTGAAAAGATCTCGGTTCTGTTGTACACTTCTCTCTTCAAATTGCAGCAAAAGGTGTCTAAGTACGCGCACATATCTTGGTTAATGGCGTCAAAATCTGCATTGCGGTAGTCCCGGATGTATTTGTCTTCTTCAGTTCCACGTTAGAAAGACATGGTGATGTCGAAATGTAGCACCAAATGGTCGCTCAGACCAGGAAGATGAATAATTGCGGATATGAAGTCTGGATGTGTTGACAAAACTAGGTCTAATTTATTAGACGATTCATTAGTTACCCTTGTTCGTTTCGTTACAACCTGGGTGAAGTTAAAACAATTACAAAAATCTAGGAATTGTTGCGATTGTGTTGAAAAGGGGTCGAGCAGAGGAACACCAGTGTGCCAGTGATGTTAGGAAAATTCATGTCACCAAAAAGAAAAAAAATCACAGCATATCCACGGAGTGAATGATGATGAGTGGGCGAAGCTGCGGAGGTTCATCGGTAAACCGTGAATCTTCCGTGAATTCTGCCCAGTACATCATCACCGACGTGAGATCGGGCGCGTTTATACTAAAGGTTCGATGAGTTATGACGACTTGCAGCTCACTTTAATTTTACATGTACGCTGTGAATTTTCATTGTTTAGAAAACCATTGCTTTAGAAAACACCTTGCGTCTTTCGTTAAGCAGCTGGCGTCTTTTTCGTTTTGCTTTAGAAACATCTGGCGTCATTTCGTTTTGTTTTTACAAAACATCTGGCGTCTTTCGTTGGTTTATTTCATCAATCAACGGCGTTTTGAACAAATTTTTATTGTTTAATCACGCACAGGAGAAATCTCACCAGGCACTACCTTGGAGGTAAACAATGGCTGCTAATGGGAATGAGACAGAAGAAGTCGGCTTTAGAACACTTACACTTCTACAGAGACAGAAGAATTCGGCTTTTAGTTAACGCGCACGCTGCGAATTTTTTATTGTTCAACAACGCACAGGAGAAATCTCCCACCGGCACCACCTTGGAGGTCAAAGGGTAAGACTTGTTACTCACTACGAGCACGACGAGGGACGAACGGGTGCCGCCTTAAGAGCCTTCGCCCCTAAAATTGGTGACGAAGGATACCGAGTGACGACATAGCCGAGAACGTCATGCAATTAATCGTCGAATGATGATGTATAGTTTGGAGGACGATAGCATACGCCTAATATAATCTTTGTGTCCTTACTTGAAATACCAACCCAGACTGTTTCCAGAGAGGACACAACTTCTACTTGAAAACAGGAAATTGTTTGAGATACGGCTATCAATACGCCACCACCCTGTCTACTACTACTGTCTATTACTAATTTTGCCTCCATTGAGGAAACAATAGAATAAGCTGAATCCTGTGTTTCATAATGTTCCTTATGTTGGAAAAAAGAACAGGGACTTTGAAAACAGCAGTCACGTGATCATTCCTACCTCCGGCTAATTCTTACTTGTGAGAACGACTGGAATGAGCAGAATTCGCATTATTTTGCGGTTACGAGTACTAAAGGCAGGTCCATTGCGACTACCCGATGGCTTATCTTGGGTGACACTGTCATTTGGAACGGGAGTTGTAGTCTTACGAGTTTGCTTCTCTAGATACTCTCAGTTGCACGGCATAAATGTAGCAAGTGTTACCTACATACAGCTTATCATGCCGAAATGAGAAGGCTGGTGACTGTGGCAATGAATTTGCATACTCAAATAGTTTTTCCGTGCAACTCGTGTGTGGCTATTGAAAAGTCTTCTGTGGCGGAAACATTAATACCTTTAAACTTTGCTCGCTTAAAAAGAACTTGTTGCCGAAGCTTAAAACGACTAAATTGACAATGACAGGTCTACACCTGTTTTCTTGGTAGCTGCCACGTAACCTATGCGCACGCTCAATTACATCATCAGTTATGTTCGGGTCGACATATTGCGTCAGAAGGCTGACAATTTTTTCCTCGGTTTGTATCCACGATTCCTTAGCGTCCGGGATACCATGAAAGATTAGGTTATCACGACGCGCCCTGTCTTCAATGTCGTCAAGACGTGAACTCATGACAGTGCTTGTTTGTTCGAAGGTTTTCACAGCCTCTTCTGCTAGATTGAGCCGTTCTTTTACGTCATCGATTTTGCCACATTGGGCCTCGATTTTCAATATTTGCGTATTCATTGCGACAAACTTTTCTTCGAAACACTTCTGTGCTGTTGCAACATTAGCCGAGATATCAACTTGGCCCTGGGCTAGCCTACCCATCTCGGCTTTTAGTTCTCTTAGCATCGTTAACACTTATTTTTTCCATTCATCGGGACCGGGGTTGCTTTCAATATCTCCGCAACACAACAGCTTAGAAAGTACATGAACATATTCATCATATGCAGTACACAGTGCGTGGGGGCACGAGAAAAGCAAAGTACATCTGTTGCTAGTGCGCTTAGCGAACAGGGAACATTTGTTACTAACCTGCACGAAGTAAAAAAGTCGCACGAAGCGGAATTGAGCCACGGTGTCGCAGGTGATTTTTCCGTGCCCACTGAAGCGATGCGAAGCTCCGAGCCTGGTTATAGCTTGCGCTGAAACTGGTTGCTTTGTCGATGCGCTGTCTGGGTCAAGCGGAGCGATGCGTCTTGCGGATAATCGTTGAAAGTCATCAGATGGCACGGCCAGCACGGCGCTTCACCGCTGTCGCTGTGCACCGGCTGATTTGACTGTTGATCCGTAGGCAGCACACAGACGGTGCGTGACCCGTCGCAGCTCGGATAAGTGGCGAAACGGGCCAGAGCCTGCACGAAGTAAAAAAGTCGCGCGAAGCGGAATTGAGCCACGGTGTCGCAGGTGATTTTTCCGTGCCCACTGAAGCGATGCGAAGCTCCGAGCCTGGTTATAGCTTGCGCTGAAACTGGTTGCTTTGTCGATGCGGCTGTCTGGGTCAAGCGGAGCGATGCGTCTTGCGGATAATCGTTGAAAGTCATCAGATGGCACGGCCAGCACGGCGCTTCACCGCTGTCGCTGTGCACCGGCTGATTTGACTGTTGATCCGTAGGCAGCACATACGGTGCGTGACCCGTCGCAGCTCGGATAAGTGGCGAAACGGGCCAGAGCCTGCACGAAGTAAAAAAGTCGCACGAAGCGGAATTGAGCCATGCTGTCGCAGGTGATTTTCCAGTGCCCACTCATGTACAATGCCGGAAGATAAGCTACCAATTTATAAGTTTTTTAAGGAACGAAACCTAATTCAGGTAGGAAAGGCATTAAGCCAATTCGAAAATTGAGCTTGGCCACTTGCATGTCACTTTAAAGGGAACACTCATAGCATCTATCCATCTACAGATGTGAAACTGTGTCATGCGAGATAACTAATACGAAGTATTGCTTTGAGCAATTAGAGCAAAATATTTCAGGAGAGCACCTAACTGGACTGGTTAGTACATGATTACGACGGAAACAAGGAGCGCTGGACACGGGACGGAAAAAAGCTACACGAGGGCGACAGCACCCTCGTCTATTGTTCTTTCTTCGTCCCGTGTCCAGCGCTGTTTGTTCCCGTTTTAATGCAAAATAATTCTTTCTTTAATCTGAAGGTGACAGTGTTTCATGGCTAAAATGGTTTACTAATTTGCTTTTAAAATTACATTTTTTCAGCCATGGGGAAACATTACAAAATGCTGAAGTTCCAATGTTAACATTTATCAAAAGAAAGACCAATTCTTTCGCATGGAATACCCACAGTTGATTCTCTACAGTTCATTGCCTTTGTATTTTGTGCTGTTCCCTTATCATTTCCCCTAAGACAGTTGTATAGATGTTCTTGCTTTATCTTGTGTTTTGTATATGTTATGCTCCTGTTTTTTGCTTAGATCATTTTATGTGTAACTTATTGTAGCCCACTTTGCAATACTGCTTACTGATGTCAGCAGTATTGTCAAGTAATAAATAATAAGTAGGAAAAGGTAATTATTTAAGTCTACAAGTCACAATAATTTAGTAACTCATCCCCTCTAAAATTGTTGCTGTCACAGCTCCAAATTCCATTCACGAGCTATACTGGCTAAAATATTAAAACAGCTGCATTTCCATCTCAGTGGTGGATGCACACAACTCTACATCAATAGGCATGCACTTTAGATTGACTTCACAAGCCAGATATCCGGTAATCGTGCCGTTGGAGAACGCTACCAAGTGTATGAGCTGGACTACTACATAAGCAAAAGTGGATGTTTGGGTATGGGTACGACATAGTGAAAACAAAACAGTGCAGAACTGAGCACACGAGCACAGCACTGCTTGTCTTCCTTTTTCTTGTGCTACGTCTATGGCGGTTTTTTACACTAATGCATTGATTGTGGAAGCAATTGGCTGCCGCGATTTGGTCATCTATGTGGAAATTTGGACCTTGTACCAGACTAAAGAGCTCTGCTGTGCAGTGCAGCTGTGAAACCTACAGGGTGTAACATTAGGGTGTAACAGTATTACACAACAAATCAGGGATACAGAGCATCGATAACAATGTAGAGCCAAAATAAAAGGCTTCAGGAAAACGTTTAAGACACATACTGACAGGGTAATGCTGATTGACAGCTTTTATGGCAGCCCCATGATTCCTGTGCGTCCATCTGTGCGTGCCTTCCTTCCGCCTTTGGGCAAGTTGGTGTAGAATGTCTGCCAGGAAAAAAAAACATCAAGAAAAATTTCACTTTTTGTAGCATGCCTCACGTAACTCAAATTAACTTTTCTCGCCCCTGAGGTAGCTGTTTACAAAGCGTCCGAAGAGCCGCTGCTTTGTCTATGTATCGCTCATAATCAATTAGTAGCATCCAATGACACCTGGTCATTGTCAAAGCAAATGAGACAAAAAAGCTGAGACGAGTATAAGCAAGCAGCAAGCGGCTATATTTCGCCATTATATTGTTTTCTAATCCAGCCCGATGCATTCATCGCTTAAATTTATTTACACTGCTATTTGATGTTCGCCCTAGACTTACTTTCCAAATAAATCGCTAGATAACCTGTTTCTCTTACGCACTATATGCATACGTGTTAAAATGATGGGGCATGCAAACATAGACAAGCGAGTCAACACACCTCAAACGCCGAGATCGCTAACCGGAGGCTCATCACCTAATCTATATTTATATTGTCGAGAGCGTAAATGCACAGTTTTGTACAAGGACATGAATGAAGAAATGCGTCCAATGGTCGAGGCCTGGCATATCGATAAAGGCAGTGCACAAGGGAGCCAACCGTCGATTAACTAGCATAAAGAAGAAATCCAACGCTTGAACAGTGACCTCTCACGTAGACTATAGCGCGTGTCAGATTGATAGGTATCGCCTCTTGCCTGGCCATGCACAGATAAGTTTTGTGTTTACTTTATGTCACGTGGTCGTGACGTCGACGAAGACAGCAGTCGGCGTTTGCAGGATGAAACTGTTTATTTGGCCGAACTTGTGGCCGGAAAATGAGAACTGGAACTACAGCAATATACGCTGTACAATGATAGCGGCGAACAGGGCGTCGTTCGTCGATCAACTGACAAGCAGTCAAGCGCGTCGGCTTTTATACAGGCGCTATCGAACTTTCCAGCGATATCACTGGTGGCGGCGTAAACTCTAGACAAAGCTGGAACATTCGCGTGCGGGGCGCAATCTTAACAAACCGATCTACTACAATCGCGACGCTTCTAGAACACTACTTCGCCGACAGCGTCGAGCGTTGATAACCGTCCCTGCCGGTCAAACCCGAATACATCAAAACAAGACAAGAAGTGGGCGTGGCATTGCCCCCCTCTGAAAAGCATCGTCCCGATGCTTGTGAAAGAACACAGAAGAGAAAAAAAACAAGTGCATACACAAATAAATTACAATAACAAAGGAAAAAAAATAGAGTCCCCAGGCTCGCTAACGCGCAAAATACGGCTTAAGGCGCACGACATGGACGACTTCAGGTCGCGCACGGCGCCGCTGAGAGTTCGTAATGCCGTCAGGGACAACCTCATAGTCGAGTGCGCCGAGGCGTCGAAGTACCCTGTACGGTCCGAAGTATCGTCGAAGAAGCTTCTCACTAAGTCCTCGTCGGCGTATTGGCGTCCATACCCATACACGGTCACCGGGTTGGTATTCCATGTGGCGTCGTCGAAGGTTGTAGCGGCGGCTGTCAGTCGTCTGCTGGTTCTTGATCCGTAGGCGGGCGAGCTGTCGTGCTTCTTCGGCGCGCTGCAGGTAGGTGGTCACGTCGATGTTTTCCTCGTCGGTCACGTTTGGTAGCATGGCGTCTAGCGTCGTTGCCGGGCTCCGTCCGTAGACCAACTTGTGCGGCGTCATCTGCGTCGTTTCCTGTACGGCCGTGTTGTACGCGAAGGTCACGTACGGAAGGATGGCGTCCCACGTCTTGTGTTCGACGTCGACGTACATGGCCAGCATGTCGGCGATGGTCTTATTTAGACGCTCGGTGAGGCCGTTGGTCTGTGGGTGTACGCGGTGGTGCGGCGGTGGCTTGTGTGGCTGTATTCCAGGATCGCCTGAGTTAGGTCAGCCGTAAACGCCGTACCTCTGTCGGTGATGAGAACCTCCGGGGCGCCGTGTCGAAGGACGATGCTCTCAACGAAGAACTTGGCTACCTCAGCGGCACTGCCTTTGGGCAGGGCTTTTGTTTCGGCGTAGCGGGTGAGGTAGTCGGTAGCCACGACGATCCATTTATTTCCGCAAGTCGACGTTGGGAACGGCCCCAGGAGGTCCATCCCGATCTGCTGGAATGGTCGCCGAGGAGTCTCGATCGGCTGAAGGAAGCCTGCTGGTCTTGTGGGCGGTGTCTTCCGTCGCTGACAGTCTCGGCACGTCCTTACGTAGCGAGTGACGTCGGCTGCAAGGCGCGGCCAGTAGTACTAGCGTTCGGGAAAGTCCGAGGTGTCCAGCCGTCGGGTCGTCGTGCAGGGCATGCAGAATTTCTGGTCGCAGTCCCGAAGGTACAACGATAAGGTAGCTGGCTCGGGCCGGAGAGAAGTTCTTCTTTACGAGGACGTTGTTTTTCAAGGAAAATGATGCCAATCCTCGCCTGAATACTTTTGGGACAGCGATGGTCCTGCCCTCCAGGTAATCCACTAGACCCTTCAGTTCCGGGTCGGCTCGCTCTCGTTCGGCGAAGTCTTCGGCACTTATGGCTCCCAAGAAGCTGTCATCATCCTGGTCGTCCGGCGGTGGCGGGTCGACGGGGGCACGAGACAAGCAGTCGGCGTCGGAGTGTTTCCTTCCGGACTTGTACACGACAGTAATGTCAAATTCTTGAAGTCTTAAGCTCCACCGTGCGAGGCGACCTGAAGGGTCCTTCAAGTTAGCTAGCCAGCACAAGGCGTGATGGTCGCTCACAACTTTGAAGGGCCTGCCGTAGAGGTAGGGCGAAACTTTGACGTAGCCCAGATGATGACGAGGCACTCCTTTTCTGTTGTGGAATAGTTGACCTCTGCTTTAGACAGCGACCGGCTAGCATAACTGATAACCCTTTCCAGTCCGCCCGCTGCACAAGGACGGCGCCGAGTCCTATGCTGCTTGCATCGGTGTGAATCTCTGTATCGGCGTATTCGTCGAAATGCGCAAGTATCGGAGGCGTCTGCAGGCGTCGTTTCAGTTAATGAAATGCTTCGACTTGCGCTGTTTGCCACCTGAATTCGACGTCGGTCTTCGTGAGCTGCGTTAGTGGTTCGGCGATCCGTGAAAAGTCACGTGGTCGTGTCACGATGTCACGTGGTCGTGACGTCGACGAAGACAGCAGTCGGCGTTTGCAGGATGAAACTGTTTATTTGGCCGAACTTGTGGCCGGAAAATGAGAACTGGAACTACAGCAATATACGCTGTACAATGATAGCGGCGAACAGGGCGTCGTTCGTCGATCAACTGACAAGCAGTCAAGCGCGTCGGCTTTTATACAGGCGCTATCGAACTTTCCAGCGATATCGCTGGTGGCGGCGTAAACTCTAGACAAAGCTGGAACATTCGCTTGCGGGGCGCAACCTTAACAAACCGATCTACTACAATCGCGACGCTTCTAGAACACTACTTCGCCGACAGCGTCGAGCGTTGATAACCGTCCCTGCCGGTCAAACCGAATACATCAAAACAAGACAAGAAGTGGGCGTGGCATTAATTTGTGCCACTGTCCACTTTTAGGGGCGAAGCTCCTTAAGGCGGCACCCGTTCGTCCCTCGTAGTCGTCGTAGTAGTCGTAGTGCGTAACCAGTCTTACGGTTTGACCTCCAAGGTGGTGCCGGTAGGAGATTTTTCCTGTGCGTTGTTGAACAATAAAAAATTCGCAGCGTGCGCGTTAACTAAAAGCCGAATTCTTCTGTCTCTCATTCTCCATTAGCAGCCATTGGCATGTTCCAGTAGGAAACGTTAGTAGAAGTAGAAGTGTAAGTGTTAGCTAAAAGCCGACTTCTTCTGTCTCTCATTCCCATTGGCAGCCATTGTTTACCTCCAAGGTAGTGCCTGGTGAGAATTCTCCTGTGCGTGATTAAACAAAAAAATTTTGTTCAAAACGCCGTTGATTGATGAAATAAACCAACGAAAGACGCCAGATGTTTTGTAAAAGCAAAACGAAGGAACGCCAGATGTTTCTAAAGCAAAACGAAAAGACGCCAGCTGCTTAACGAAAGACGTCAGATGTTTTCTAAAGCAATGGTTTTCTAAACAATGAAATTCACAGCGTACATGTAAAATAAAAGTGAGCTGCAAGTCGTCATAACTCATCGAACCTTTAGTATAAACGCGCCCGATCTCACGTCGGTGATGATGTACTGGGCAGAATTCACGGAAGATTCACGGTTTACCGATGAACCTCCGCAGCTTCGCCACTCATCATCATTCACTCCGTGGATATGCTGTGATTTTTCAGTTGGCGTTAGTGGTGTCTTGATTTCTCTCTTGTGTCCATGTTTGCATGCCCTGCCTTTTGACATGAACCCCTACCAACTAGCTCAGCTGTCTGTTATACAATCTAGATTTACCGCTCTATCACTTGCTGATGTAATAATAACAATGGGGTTCTGTAATGTGAACGTCAATTTAAAAGCACACGAGCCTCTAGGATTTTCACCTCCATCGAAAGTGCAAACACTGCACCAAGGATCAAACCCGCACAATTAAGATCAGTAGCTAACCATTATAACCACTGTATTACGGCGGGGGATGTTCACTTGGTAATGCAGGTTAATGTTAAGGATCATGGAAAGAGCTGTAGGTTGAAGAAAGACATGCAATTAAGCAAGGAGCTGCAGACATTATGCAGTATAGATATTTCCGTAATCCAAAGGGCTGGTGCTCAGGGCATGCACCTAAAGAACTCCTGTTCAGCGTCTCTTTTCGAACCAAAGCTTCGCAGTATCAATGTTCCTGTCTACATATTGCTCCGGAAACCACAGTTAAATAGCTGAAAAGTAAACACTAGAAGACAGAAAAAATCAATTACTTGTATGACATTCGTATCATATATATCGTGTCATATATCATATCGTGCTTTTGGGACGTTAAACCCCAGATATTATTATGTATGATATTAAAAACCTCAAGGTGCTAATACACCAAATACCCTGGACTGTGAAACGCATTGCTTGAACAAGTATACAGAGCAACATAGCAATGAACTTCCATGTGGCTGCCACGGGGCTAAAAGGTGGCTCTGGTACCATGAAACATTTATAATAGCACTTACTGTAATAACAGAGAGCTGAGCTAGTTGGTAAGTAGTCATTCTAAAAAGACAGGGCGTGCAAACGCGGAAACAAGAAAGAAGTCAGGACACCAGAAACGCCGACTAACAACTGAAGAAACGCACAACGGTGGAAAAGAAAGAAGGCACGAAAACTTATCTGCTCATGCCCATGCAACAGGCGAACCTATCAATCCGGCACGCGTGGCGGTCTACGTGGAACATAACTGTTAAGGCATTTGATTTCATCTTTATGGAACTTAATCGACGGTTGGCTCACGCATGCGCTAACACTATAGACCTTATGCAAAATTGCTGCCATCTATCGGCCGTCGTGGGCACAGCCGCCATATTAGAGGCTAAGCGCGGCGCAGTTCGCACAGTCTACGGGCGTGTCTGCGTGCGTGTACGTACGTATATGTAACGCGTATCGACGTGAGCCGTGCAGTGGATATCAACCGCAATGCCCACGTATTGCTGCGTCCCTTGCTGCACACAGAGAGGAACTCGGGATGCTGAAGGAAAAAAGGTAAGCAGTAAACTGCCCCTCGTTATTTTCCTGGCTGTCGACGTTTCCAGCATGTGCTCCGGTACTGCTCCCGAATGACGTGTTTGCGTTCGCCTTTCTAAGCAAATAAGACGTGTAATAGCACCTGCACTTGTGTTCCCACAAGTTGCTGCATGCCGAAGCAAGGCAGTTTTTGCAACGTTTTCGCTAGCAGCCGTTTACCAAGTGAAGGTGATTTCGCTTCACACAGAAGCCACCTTCACGCAACGAGCTCTATCGCGGCTACTCGCGCGTGCCTGCATTTCATTGAATGTGCTGTTTTTTTACGTTTCGGTAACGGCACACGCTGAATGGGAAGCTAGTGCTAGTGCGCGTCATCGGTGGATTCCGATAACGAACCGGTGGTGCTAAAGCATCTTTGTTTTCTGTAGTTTCGTTTTCGATTCTCGAGTGCGCGTGACAAGCTGCCGTTTAGTGGGACGGCTTGCGCATCACTGCACAGATTTTTGAAGCATTCGATGTGCTACGGCACGTTATCAGACACCTCAGGAGTGACTTTCTCCTATGGCAAAATTGGCAGATCCCACGCATTGTGGGAATAGATGTACCGTGTTTACTCGATTGCAACGCGAACACAACTGTAACGCAGGGATGACTTTTCATTGCGTCCAGGAAGAAAAAATAGGTGTTTGGTATGTATTTCGATATTTGATTGTAAGCGAGGGTCACTTTAGGTAGGAAAATATTGAAAAAAACTTGCGTTACATTCGAGTAAATATGGTCACCGCATTGTTTTTTTTTTCTTAGGCAAATCAAGCCATTCGTGGCATGAGCGGGGCATGTAAGTCATGCCTGTCAAAATTTTGATGTTGCGATCTCTCATATATGTTCGTCAGCAGTCACGTCACGCCACACCAATTTTGGTGTATATCACACTGGCGAAACGACCGTGAGAGCACCATGAGCGTGGCATTTAAATCATTCCGTACATGACATGTATTTCATCATTTTCATGTTTTGACCTGTCATTAATGTTCGTCATAGAGTCATGTCACCCGATACAAATTTCGGTACATGTGAAGCTAGCGAAGCGGCCACCAGCATATCCTGACCGTGGCATGTAAAACATGTTTCACATGACATGCATGTCATGATTTTCATGTTACCACTTGTTTATGTTTGTCGTATAGTCATGTCACACCATGCCAGTTTTGGTATATGTCATGCTCGTGAAACGGCCTCGAGCCCATCATGAGTGTGTAATTCAAATCATGCCGTACATGACATGCGTATTGTGATTTTCATTTTACCACCTGCCATTCATGTTCGTCATACAGTCACGCCTCATAATACCAACTGCGGTGTATATCAAGCTAGTGAACACTGCAAGAGCGCCAAGACAGTGGCATGTAAATGATGCTGTTCATGACGTGCATGTCATGATTGCTGTGTTACCACCTGCCATTTATGTTTTCATACAGTCACGTCGAACAGAACCAATTTGGTATACATCAAGTTAACGAAATGACCGCAAGAGCACCAAGGCCATGGCAGGTAAATCATGTCATTCATGACATGCATGTCATGATTTTCATGTTTATGACCTGCCATTTATGTTGGTCATGCAGTCATGTCATGTGATACCGATTTTGGTATACATCCCATTAACAAACAGCCATGGGAGCACAAAGTCGTAGGCGGCTGGGTAGATACGCTCAAAGTTGCAGAAGTTCGCAAGAAATGCTTCGCATTCAAATACTTTTTCGGTACATTGATTAAATTCAACCGTTCAAACGTGTTTGTGGTTGCGCTAAAGTAGTTGCTGTGGAGCGTTGCCTCGGCGTCTCAAAGTTGAGTGTTGCAGCACTGCTGTTAAGCCCGCAAGACTATCATAGGCTCCGAGAGGAACAGCGTGAGACGTATGTTTTTATACTGACCTAAAATATTAATTACCAGCACAGCTCGGAATGATAACGCATCAATACCAGCCAATCGACACTTATGTTTTATAACAACACCCTTCGTGTTCACTTTCGACGTGCGGATGCATAAATTCTTGACAATTTAAACGCACATAATTTGTGTTGAGTACATAATTTTACACTAGATCAAAGCACCAGTTTTATGAAATGGAAAAGAGACAAGCTTGATTTGCAACCGCATTTACAACGCACATGTACACTGCAGTAAGAGTTAAGAAAACAGCCCAGAAAGTGCTCATTGATGGAGGTCAGTTGCGCTTCCTTATTTCCATCTAGTTACATGACGTAAATAAATTCACTATATATAAATCCACCCGGGAATTATCAGTATTTCAGACATGTGAGTCTCATGCAACTCTTAATTCTTTCAGGTGTCATTTCACTGCATTCCTGATGACAGCAGCCCTCCGGAAAAGATGGCTGGCTGCGATCAAGAGGGAGCCACCATTTAATATTAGAACAGCCCGTGTGTGTTCCAGGCACTTCAATGAAGAAGACTTCCTCAAGAACATTGTTAGTGGCCGCCGAATGCTACAAGAGATGCAGTTCCGTCCGTTTTTGCATTCAAGAAAGCCATCAAAAAAGAAAGCCACCAGAAGCCCGACCTGCCCCAACCATGAAGAATCCTCTTCAGCCATGTTTGTGCAGGACACAGTGGACAAAGACACAGCAATCACAGAAAATAGTGAAAACATTGAGCAAGGCATGCTGCCAGATGCTTGCGAAGATGCAGAACCTCCATGTGACTTCGAAGCGTTGCTTCAGCAACACACAGCACAACTACAAAATTAGTTGGCACAAGCAAAGGCAAAAATTGCAAAGCTTGAAGGAAGAGTGCGTCTATTCATGCAGAGATGCAGTTATCTTGAAAAGGCTGCAGCACAATTTTGCATGAGCAATTTATTTATTTATTTATTTATTATTGAAATCACCTCACAGGCTCCCACATCGGAGTATTGTGTGAGGGGGGTTACATAAGTAGGGGTAACAATAACTGGAGCATGTGAACAACTTTATACAATGCTTGTTGACGTAATACAGAACACTATAAAAATGAAAGAAGAAGAAGAAAAAAAGAATAACCGGAAAACGTCTTATAGAATAGGTAACACATCAATTAGAAAATTGCCGTTACCTCGGCCCTAAATTTGGTTGCATTTCGAATGTTAACGATGTACTCCGGAAGACCATTCCAATGAATAATTGCTTGTGGCAATGCGGACGAATTAAATGCGATGGTTCTACCTGAAATGCGTTGGTAGCTTAATGGGTTATTCAAACGACGTGAGGTGCGGAAAGGTTTTACGAGAGGCAGCGATGACTGATGGGCACTATAGACGATCTTATAAAAAGCAAAGCAATGCAATTAGTCTGCGTGATTGCAAGGTAGCAAGAGAGAGTGATGATTTAATGCTTGTAACGCTGGAGTGACGGTTGTAGTGCCTAGAAATGAAACGTGCTGCGCGATTTTGAATAGTTTCAAGGGAATTAATTAAGTAAGCCTGATGGGGTGACCAAATGGGCGATGCGTACTCTAACTGTGGGCGAACGAATGTTTGATATGCGAGTTTACGTGTAGTTGCGGGAGTTCCATGGAGATTCCGTTTAAGATAACCTAATGTGCGTGATGCTTTGGCTGTTGCCTTCTGTATATGAGTGGACCAGCAGAGGTTATTGAAGAAATGAACACCGAGGTATTTGTAGGAACAGGCAGGGGACACTAAGGTGTTATTCAGTGAATAATTGAAGGAGGAGTTGGTCTGTTTGCGGCTGAATGTGATTAACTTGCACTTATCTGTGTTAAGTGACATTTGCCATAGTTTGCACCAAGCGGTTACTTCTTCTAGATCCCTTTGAAGTTCTAGGTGATCTGCGGGTGAGCGGATTTTGCGGTAGATGATGCAGTCATGTGCGAACAGTCTAATGTTTGATGAAATGTTAGATGGCAGGTCATTAATGTATATGAGAAACAACAAGGGGCCCAGGACGCTACCTTGTGGTACGCCAGATAATACATAATAAAGACAATGATGAAGATTTTCAGTTTTATACCGGCCTGTCATCATATGGTGATTGCATCAAGCTACTTCACTATTTTAAACCTGACCTGAAGGAGGAGGACGAAATGCACCAAATCTGAATAGGGGAGTCGGTAGGCCTCCAGTGCTCACCATCAAGAACCAGCTTTTTATGGTTCTCGTGAACTTGAGGCTAGGCCTTTTTCAAAAGGACCTCGGACATCGTTTTAACATTCACCAAAGCACAGTAAGCCGTCTTTTCAATGACTGAATTAATCACATCTTCGACAGGTTCACAGACCTGCCAATGTGGCCGTCACGAACTGTTGTTGACAGAAACATGCCTGATGAGTTCAAGAAAAAGTATGCAGACTCGGGTAATAATTGATGCTACCGAGATAAAATGTGAAGTCCGAAGTTCCTTCGTACTACAGTCAGAGACCTACTCTTACTATAAATCGAGCAATACTTTCAAGGGACTGGTTGGCGTTTCCCCTGACGGGGCTCTTACTTTTCTGTCACCACTTGTGACAGGCAGTGTTTCAGACAGGGAGCTTGTGAAAAGAAGTCGTTTTCTCGAGCTTCCATTTGAACAAGATGTTGTGATGGCTGATAAGGGGTTCACCATGAGGGACCTTCTTGAACCTCTTGGGGTGCAGCTGAACATGCCACCATTTTTGAGAACACCGCAATTCACAGAAGAACAAGTTGCCCAGACAGAAGCCATTGCATCTCTACGCATTCATGTGGAAAGACGCATCCAAAGGATTAAGTGTTTTCACATATTCGATCGAAGAATTCCCATCACGATTGCACCTATCATCAACAAAGTGTGGACTGTGTGTGCTCTCCTAACTTCCAAACACCCCTGCTCAAGAGCTCTTAAAGTACCATTGTTTCTATTTAACTGTTTATATCAGCAATCTCTTAAAGTGCTATGTATTTTTATTTAAATGTTTATCTCTGTAATTTTTACATGTGTTCAGGAAAGCCCTGTGCAGCCATACATAGCTGCTAGCTTAGAATGCTGAAACTAAACCTTTTCCTTGTGTATACTCATAGAGGCAGCTTAAGTAATTGAGACGGAATGCCATAGAAGATACAATAAACCCGTTTCACTTTCAAAACTGGTTCCGTTTATTGCACTCGCATCCTGGCATGCACTTCGGCACAATTATTTCCAGTTCAAGTATGCTCAAGAGAGCTTAAATAGGGCAGAGCTTGTTCGAAATAGAAGTTGTCCAATTTTGATCTGATTGCTGCCCAGGTGTCACAACAAAACTCAACTCTGCACACAGTCATCCATGCTTCTGCATATACTATAAAGTGCGTCCAGAGAAGTCCTGCACAGAACATCTGTCCCATCACTTGTGCATAGTAGTCACTTGATTCTTTCAGGTGCGGAATGCCATTTACCACTTCAATAAAAAAATCAGGTGAGGCGAGTGCTTCTTGCAGATTGGATGACCTCTTGCTCCAAGGGCACTTCACCTCAATCAAACCAAAAGGTGGATCTTCGTGAACGTCGTACACGACGCGGTCTGGTGTGGCACCCAGCCATGGGGAAGCGGGCTCACCATGAGCCCCAGGTGTGAACGATTACCTTGCGGCCGATATGGTCCATAGACTGTACATACCGCTGCACTGCTCGTGGCTCATTCAGAGTTCCGTACCTGCAAATACATTCAAGGCAAAAAGTTAATATTACATAGATAAGTGTAACTGTTGTTTGCGCTGTTTAGTGTTGGTTTAAAGAACAGTCAGTTAACAGCATATATTCTACGCAATTAACTTTGGCCAGAGAAATGGTGGCATTGCCCTCAGTTGTAAATGGCAAAGCACATTTCACTGAGTGGATTATTTTTTCCAGTTCACAGTAGGACATGAGTAAAATCACAATGGCGCCAGATTAATTTGTTATTTCTTTGGGTTCTGAAATTGAAATTTTATTCCGCAACAAGAACATGTTACGAGGAGGGCAGGTAAAAGCTGTTCGGACAGCTTGAGGAGCCCTGACCCCCAAGTACACAGGATAGCAAAGAAGCATGCGGCTAAGTAAGTACATCCTACTAAAAGAAATATATATGAATTCATAGGGTGGTTAAAAGAAAATAAATATTACAATGCAGGCATAGAAAAAACAGTAGTCGTCATAGCACATCATTATACAAACATTAATTGCAGTTGTTTTGGTGATATGCTAGATATGTTAATTTTGTGTTCCTTTGTTATGCGGTTTAGAAGTGTAGGCAGTTGAAAATTGAACATTTTATTTTCTTAATTTGTTCTGCATCTCGATATGTACCACACTTCAGGTTGACGTACTTTACAAGCAGGGAAGTTTTTTTTAAACCTCGCTATTCTTGCAATGGTATCATTAATTTTCAATAAACCGAACCTATATAGACGACATAGTGTGTAATCGTGTATTGATGCAACCTGAATGATACGGTGCTATTTAAATTAGTCTGCTGCGTGGCAGCGATATGGCACTTTACAGGCTAGACGCAAAGCTTTCTTTTGCAAGACGGTTGCTGATGTTTACGATTGTTGTTGTTGACCATACAAGAAAGGTATATTTCAATAAAGAAGAAAACAACGAATTATATATAGGCATGTTAACAGAAGCACGAAAGTAGCAGCAATGGCGGCGCATAATGCCGATTGTCCTAGATAGTTTACTGATAATATGGTTCACGTGATCATCCCATGTGATGTGAAAAATACACGCCTAATGATTTGAAACTTTTGACAACTTCAATTTCTGAGTTATTTAATGAAATGATGGGAAGCTGGACTTGTGTGTGGCGGGGGTGAAATAAAACAGCCTTAGTTTTATTTATGTCTAGTTTTGGGGATTTTACTTGAGCTCACGCATTAAGTTCAGACAGCGTGTTATTCGCTCGACTACCTAGTTCGCTGCTACATTTGCCTGAAAAAAATAAACTATCATCAGTGCATATTATATAATGCCCTGATTCATCGATACGGACTATTTCATTATTTTAAAGTGTAAAGAGAAATGGTTCCAGGATGCTTCCTTGTGGGACTCCTGTTTTAATGGATTTTATTAAATGTTTTCCTTCAATTACGGCGAATTGAGTGCGGTGTTGCAAGTAAGACACGGTTAATTTGTGCGCAACGCCTCTTATACCAATCCAGCTTTTGAGGGAGAATTTTATGACTAATGAGGTTGAAGGCCCTTGAGAAGTCCAGAAAAAGCCCAAATACTATATTTTTAGATTAAAAAACTTTTTAAATGTATTCCTTTCGTGCCAGTAGCTCTCCACTGAAATGCGACTACCGTGGCCAGAATTTAATGCCACAAACTAGAGCACAGCTGCAGGACATGTTCGGGTTGCAGCGGATGGCCAAGCACATATAAACAAATGGAAAGTTAGGCGAGTTGGTACGGTGGCATACTTGAAAATTGAGTGCGAAGAGGCAAGGACCAAGATAAGAATTGCTAAATAATGGGCAAGACAAGCACCTACCCAGAACTGTTCATTATAAAAAGATGCGAGAACATGCACCTGGAAACGGTCTTCAATATATACAAGCGAAAAAAAAAAAGTTTGTTTGGATACGCATCTAAAGTCGCAGCATTTATTGCAAAGAATCTATCCAAAGATACCCTGTAGGTGTATGCCACTAGAAAATTGCACACTCAGTTTGCAGTTATATAGCAGTATTGCCATTAAGCTTATTTTAAGTTGAGAAACATCACGTATGGTATTGGCTCACTCAGTATTAGCGACACAAGCTTCATACGTCAAGCATACACAGGTAACTCCAGGATGGAGGCCATGCACTGAATGCACAGCATTGAATTTTCTTCCTCGTGAAGAATTCGGCTGTCATCACCAAGGTAGACGTAGCTTTATGAAAGTTCCATATCAGCAGAAAAACTGCATGCGTGCTGCAGCCCAACTCACGATTTTAATTTTTCGCTATGCTTAAACTCTCCTACCTTACAATGCCATTCGAAAATTCCTTTGGCCTCATGACATTCGCTATGCCCCGCTCAGTCCACGGGGAAAGCCTAGACAGCACGGTGCCAAATTTGGAAGCCGTTAGCCTGTTGACTCGGGAATTCCTCCAAGTGGTGCTCTGGCTCTGCTGTCTGGTGTTTTGCTCCAGTGCTGCAGCATCTTCACTTGAAATCCTGAGTCCCTGCTTACAAGCAATATTTAAGCATTTTTTTAACAGCGAAACGCCAAGGCTGTGTTGATTTTTTTTTCCTCTCAGAGAAATATACAACCTGCAAGCTGTTATGTTGGAAGGTTATGGCCTATATTACAGCCAGGAGAAAATTTCCAGGGGCAATTCCAGATCTCTTCCTTATCCTTTTCCCTCCGACCTATTAGATTGCACGTCCAAGTGTGGCAGTCTGGGCATGTTGGTAGTAATTCATTTCCAAGGTGAAAGCTCAAAGAAAATTGTCGCACACGAAAAAAGGCACACATACACACACAAGCACCTGCGAATGTATATATGTGTTTCTTTTTTTCGTCCGTGTTTTCCTTGTGCTTTTACCTTTCTTGCATGTCTATGGTGTACTACAATTATTGGATCTTTAGCAATATGCTTATACAAGTAGCCACTTACTTGTAACACCTGATTGTTTGCCATTTCTTGAGGGGGACACCAGCTGCTTTCTGCCGGGAAAAACTTGTAAGCTGGCGCAGGAACTGGCAAAGGGAGTGTTTGGCTTGACGAGCTCCAGGGCATGAGGCACTCAAAGCCAGCTGATGTCATTGGCATTTGTATATATTTTGCTGATCCTACAAATGTTTTTCCCATTGGAGTTTCTGCGGTAGCATAATAATCAGCATCAGCAAGAATCTCTGCCCAGCAACCATGCGTTTCCTTTAGGCTTTCCCCAAGTTTCTTTGTAGCCTTTAGATGCTCCTCCCATGTGGGCCGGTTAAACGTCAACTCTTGCAGTACGCACTGTCTCGGTGTTGATGGTCGGCCCTCTGCCACTTGGCGCCAGTTCACATCCATTACACCCTCCGGTGCCATATACAGTAAAACCTCGGTGATACGAATCTCACGGGGTTACCAAAATATTCGTATCATCCGAAATTCGTATCACCAGAAAACATGGAAAATTAGTATGCGACAAAAGAAAGTTGGCATACGTTTTGATTTAGCGTTTCTAGGGGCCGCAGCGACGTCACGAACAGCTCTGAATGATTACCAGTAAAGTTTTTAGACGTCACCGATCATACTTGTACTCGTAAATACACGGCGCATGCGCGCGTGTGTAATTAATGAACCAGATGTGTTGTGACCGTGACTGCTAGTAGCCCGTTCCTAATCTTACTACTCTTTTTTGCATGACACCAGAATACAACGGCAAAAGTGACTTAAGAAGCGCTTTGCACACGATAGATAGAGGCCAAGCTCCTTCGCCAAGACCGTCCGCTTTGTCTCTCAGGGTCTTCGTTCACCTTTTATGGGACTTCATGACGGACCCGCAGCCCAAGTTTCAGTGTTGTTTCATAGAACGTCTGATTGCGGGGACATGGCTTGCATCGACGTAGCAGACACGTGTTAACACAGTACAAAGACGCTGCTGCCTCGAGCACAGGAGCACGCGCCAACGCGTCGAAAAAAAAAGCACGACGTCAACGCCATCTGTAATCTAAACGCGAAGGCGCCTAAAGGCCTCCAAGATTCGTGCACACTATCTCGGAGGCAACGACGCACCGTTGATGGTCGCGCAGGGCGCATGCCCGCGCCCCTGCCTGATTGCCGGGTCTTCCGCGACAGCGCGGACAGCACCTGTTCGTACCTGTGCGCTAGCGTACGTTCGTATCAAACGTCGCAGGGTGCAAATCGGTTCGCAACAACCGTACTCCAATGCATTGCAGGCTAATCGGCCTTAGCAGGGACCACTGAAAAATTCGTATCACCCCGAAATTCGTACGAGCCGTGATCGTATCACCGAGGTTTTACTGTAGAACATCACCGTGGTCAATGGTATCTGAAGCAACCGTGAGAACTTGTTCGTGGCCAGGTGGCACCACGGAATCTTGGACGGTTCGTAAACGGTGGCGTGACCAAGATTCCTGGTCGGTATCATCAGTCTCTCGCATGTGTACGAGGCGGTGTTGACAAGAGATGAAGGCAGAAGCACCAGAAAGAAAGTCCCATCCCAAAATTAGCATATAAGCACAGGAAGTCAATACGGCGAATTGAATATGGTGCCGGATCCCATCAATAAAACACGAACCGTGCACTGTGCTGACGGCCGTATCGTAAAGTCATTTGCGCTACGTAAGGAAGTGCCAGTATAAGGTGTAGTAACCTTACGTAGACGATGACACAAATCCGCATGAATAACAGAAATAGCAGCTCCCGTGTCCACCAATGCTTGAATAGGCACCCCTTCAGCATACACTAATAACAAATTGGCCGGGCCCTCTGGAGGTTTTGGTGTTTGTCCGAGCGATGCAGCTTTCCCTCCGAAAACTGCACCACCTAGTTTTCCGAGCGGTATTCAGAGGCATGGGTGACCGGCTGTAGAGGCGACGTTGAACGGCGCAGAGGAGAAGGGGAGCGGCGGCGTCCTGGACGGTAGGTTCGAGGTGCGTCGGGAGGAGAGGACGGGGAGAAGGAACGTGTTGGAGCACGGCGCTCGTACTGGTTAGGAGCCCTTACGGAAACGTCATATATGGCACTTATATAAATTATATGCGGCCTATATGAGTATATATGTCTGCATATGTGGCTACCGCTTACCATATATGGATGTAAATAGGGCCATATGGCGCGATTGGCCCATATATGGGGACAAATACAGCCATATATGGCGCGGCTGGTCCATATAGAGTGAAATGCAGCCATATATGGCACGGCCACACCATATATGTACATCAAGTAGATCCATATATGTGGTTGTGCTACCATATATGGGATGAACAACGTATATACGGCACGAGTTACTAACATATATGGGGATTGTCATATAAGGCAATCCGTACAGGAAAGTGGCCTAATTGGTATCTACACCAACAAGAGTATCAAGTATAAACATTGTTGCGATGCAATCATAAAAGATAAAATAATAAGGTATATATGTACGTGTCAGTGCATGGTTCACTCGTGTATAGCTTGTACTGAGTTTTACATGAACTTTAGGTTTCCAACAATAGGTGGCAATTATTACGACGTCATTATTATATATACGAGATGTTTTTACAAGGGCGCTATCCTGTCCGCACATATAATACATGCAAGCTCCCAAACCTCGCTATTCTCATTAACCAAGCCGATGTGTATAGTTGTGGTATATAAAAAACGCCATGCATGCAATTTTTATTGTTGACAGTAATGCATGGTTAAATAAAAGCTAGTTTTAATGCAGCTTTTTATCTCGCACATCAGTGAACAAACTTGCTGATAATTCGAAGTTTGTGATGGCTATATGCTGGACACTTCATTTAACGAGGTTTCTGTGAACGTTGTTTACTCACATCTGGGATCACTTTCAGTTGACATTTACCATAGTAGTATGCGCAGAGCAATATTTGAGGCAGTATTTTCAAAAACAAAAATGAGACAGTACAACTCGCAGGCCTTATGCTTACATTAAAAATTGGTGCCGTGCTCATGTCTTGCAAAATGCGCTTTGCGTTTCATTTGGCTGCGTATAATCTCTTGACTGTGCAGATCGTCAACTTAATGTTCATTTGTAATGAGTACGTTCAAAGAATTCATTTGATGCGAGGTTTGGAAGCGTCAGTTGAATCTCACTCGATACATACTTAAGGGGTATACGTTAAGAAGTGTCCAATTGACGCTCACACGATGCCCATTTAATTCACCAATTATTAAGCGCTCAGAATGCTTCAGTTTTATAACACCGAATTCACAAGACTTTTGTGTGTGTCACTTCTTGATCGGGATCGCTAATAACGTGCACCAATTGCTTTAAATGTTATCTTGCGAATGCATTTATCACGAGACGTTTTTGTGAATAATTAAGGGCCTTACATAAACCAGACTGGCCATTCTATTTACAGCGCTCCGTAGAGCAGCCACGTAATAAATAAAACTACATGGGGCTATATCCTTTTAACACTAACAGTGTGGCGCATATGCTTGTGAACTATATGCGAATACGTATACATATGCGCGCACATGCATAATTACACGCTCGCGCGCAGCGGCTCATGGGTACGCGGACACACCCGTTTGTTTCAATGGTGCCATATAACTTTTGCCATGGGAGTAATATCGTTGACTCAACGTTCATCTAGGGTTGTAGGAACAGTACATTTATTTTACCATTATTATATTATTATTATTATTATTATTATTATTATTATTATTATTATTATTATTATATTATTATTATTATTATTATTATTATTATTATTATTTTATTAAAGCATGAGAAGTAAGATAAATATCCGGATCGAACACGTCGTGGCAGCCAGCGTGCGTGAAGGAGCGAATTGCAGATTCTACGAACGCCTCCCTCAAAGGTCATGCACCTGTGCCTCTCGGCAGCCAGCGGGGATAGAGCGAGCCCTATTGTCCCGAAACCCGCGTGACTAGTTAAACGCGGTGCTGCTTGCTCGCGGCGAACGCAAGCGAGGACGAGCGATTCCGGTCTGAGGGGTGAGCAATTCGGCGAATGCATACTGGAAACTTCCACTGCACGCAGGAACACAGACGACCAGAAGGCACGTAGGCTCATCTACGGTTGCGATAAAGAAAATAGCACACGAAAAGTTTAACTTGTAAGCTGTTAATATCGCGTTAATAATTATGAAGAGTTGAAACTTTGTTTGCCATTAAGCTTCGCAAAATTTACTGCAGCGACAACTGTGTCAATTGGTGATCTCACGGACACCTTAGCGATGCATCATGATCAAGGCTGTATCCATCCGCGCCGCTGTTGCTTCTTTGCTGACCGGAGCAGCATGCGCGTCTCGTGTTCGTCACTTGTGATCTCTCTTGCTCTTATTTCGTGTTCAGCAACTGCTTTGATTTTGCACTGACTTCAACGCAGACCTGAGGAATTTACTTCTCTGCATGTGGTGCAATTGTGGACGCAGAGGCAAGTGTGTTTTGTGGAGAGGCCGTTCGTTTGACCATCGTTAACTTTTGGTGCGCAGAAATGGACGCCTAAGCTTGCGTGCAAGTTTTCCTCGCATCTTCCTTTCTGAAAAGCTGTACGGATAAGTGTGGTCGTCTTAAGTTGTGATTAAGTTCCTCTAGATTTACTGGCTCTGTACATCACAGCCTCTGCTAAATTTTAAGGTAAGTTTATCGTTTTCATTGCCTTCTTACGCTGTACTCGAAAATTATGAAAACTCACAAAGCGTAGTGCATTGCATGTTTTGATTAGTATATGACTGCATAATAATTGTGGTTACGTGATTAAGCCGTCGTATTCTAGCTATTTTATTTTTACAACACCATTTTGTTTTGTTTTTTTCTATTTCTTCAGACATGACTCCCCCAATTTATCGGAAGCAAGCGCTGTACCAACTAAATTATGGCTTTTGTGTTATTGTAGTTTTCGTAAAAATAAAGAAAACATAAATATCTGGATATTTTTTTTGCTTTGACATTTGAGAGAACACCAAAAGTCAATTACAACTTACGCAATTCACAAATGAAAAACAGTTGGCAATCCGCATCCCCAAGTATGTGTCATGACATTTATGTGCCCGTGTCTTAATCTGTCAGTTCTCGCCCAGCTTTACCTTGTTTTTAGGATTACGCTTGTCTTGAAGATAAGTGCACACGGCTAAAACTTCTTGCGAAGGCAATTCTAGAAGACTGTGTACAGTACTCACGGATTGAAACGGGACAATTTAGGACCAATTAACGCACATACTTTCATCTCCACCGTCTTCAGTTCGGGTCATATCGGCGTAATTTGTGATGTGATGCCGCCTTTGAATCCGTGAGCACTGTACGTAATTTTGTACAAGTCGACAAATTAAGCCCGACTGATTGCTTAGGGCTTGCAACGGATTAAAATATTAATGTATTAGCAGCTGTATTAAAAGCAGGCAAGTTTTGAAAACACAATTTTTTAGCGTCTGGTTTTCAAGAAATGTCACTTCATCCATTCTACTCGCACAGAGACTTATAGCCGCGATTTTTTCCACTATACTTGCACATCACAAGCTTGCATACCAGCCGCTATTGGTCGACCTGCATAAAGGTTAAATATCATGTCCCCTAAATCATTCAATGCACACGCAGTCCACATGGTCAGTGGCAAGTAGATAATTTAATTTGTCTCGCAAAAGAATCCCAATTGACATGCAAAAATATTCTCAATAAAAACACGGTGGACAATGTGTTTATGAAACTGAATAGTAAAAATACGTTCTTTGTGCGCAAAACGTTTCAGAAAATACAGATAGGACAGAGCACACTCCTATCTGTCTTTTCTGAAACGTTTTGCGCACAAAGAACGTATTTTCCCTTTTAGAATGCAGTACCAACCAGCCCAAGTAGCCACCCTGTTGAAACTGAATAGAATATGTCGATAAGCACTCAATTTACACACTATGTATCTTTTCGTGAAAAGTTGATGTAGCCTGACTAAAAAGACAAGAGAGCAACTTATTTGCATGCTTTTTAGCTAAATGGGCACAGAATGGTTCGATCGTGCATGGTAAAAGAATATAACTGAGCTGAACCTTAGCTGCCTTGCCAGACTGTTGTTGTGCAGTGAATGTCTCCATACATTAAAAAACTTGACTAACAGTCATGTGCTGACCCCAAACAGTAATAAATAGCAAAATGACAGTTTTAGCAAAATTACACCATCTCCGCTAAAGGGGACCATGAGGCGATGCGAAGCCGGAGCACTTGCACGATCGCGTTCCGTTGGCGTTCTTTGGGCATGCTACCGACCTCGCGTCGTGGCACGCGAAGAGGGACGCTACGCGCGTTATAACTTCCATCTAGCCTGGCCGTTAATTCTCACAGGGCGAGCGGGGAACGCGGTCGACAGGCGGGCGAGAGGGGGGCAGCGTAGGAGTGGGAGAGAAGGGGAGGGGACGCGCATGTGCTCGAGCTCATCGCGGCGTTGCGCAGGAGAGAATTTCGGCATGTCTATCCCGCGTTTCAGGGAAGGGTGGAAAGGGGGAGGGGAGAGGAACGTGGAGATGGGGAGGGGAGCGGGAAAGTGGAGAGGGGAAGGGGAGGGTGAGTGGGGAAGAGAAGTGGAGAGGAGGTGTGTGAAGAGGGTATGCGCATGCGCAGTAAGGGTGGTCACGCCGCACACCACCACCACCACCACCGGATTGAGCTCCGCCTTAAGATATTTCGCATCTAATAAAGCTTTGAGGATAACTGTAATTTTTCTTGGCAGGCAGTGAAACAGCTCCCATCCCTCGCGTTGAAAATACGACTGCTACTGCAGACCTTTGGGTGGCATCAATAATCAGGGAGCATTAATTTTAGCTGTAGAATGATTTCTGCAGCTTTAATTTATGCCGTCCTCACAAGCGGAATTCATATGTAGCAGTCATCCATATATGGCTATATATAAGAGTACCCATATAAAGCCATATATGGCTTGCATTCATATATAGGCCTAATCCATATATGGGTATATCAGGAATGGGGCATATCAGGCCATATATGGCCATATATGGCACATATCAGGAATTGGGCATATCAAGCCATATATGGCTCTATATGGCACATATATGGCGAATATTCATATATTGGCCTGATATGCCCAATTCCTGATGTGGCCATATATGGGAATTTTATATATGTCCATATATGGGATTTTGTAAGGAGAGGACGTGAATCCCTTTCGTAAACATCATAGCCGGGGCGTTCGTCCTGCTCGCGCTTGCGACAAAACCGTGAGATGTGGCCTCGAATGCCACAATAATAACATATTGGGCGAGATGAGCGCCAACGGGTGTAAAATGCAGGAGCAGGTGGGACAGGTGAACGTGGTGCAAATGCTGCTAAGTTGGTCTGAGCAGGCACAGGATGCACCGCTGAACCAAGGCACGTTGCATGGCCGCGATTTGCGCATACGTCACGGGCGGAGTTGGTGGCGTCGGAGTGTCAGGCGTGATAGCGCAAGCCATTGAGGACAGCTCCTCTTTGATGATGTCGCGCAGACTAGTAGCCGAGGATTGAGGCTGAGGGGCGGGCGGACAGGACAGTCCTTGCGCTTGAAGCTCTTCGCGAATCAGAGTGCGAATCAGCGTACGCAAACCGCATCCGAAGAAGGCCGGCTGTCACAGGCGTCTGGGTGCAAAAGGATGGCTTGTAGTTCGTCAAGATGCTGGCAGGTCGTGATGACATCCTCGACGGTGTTGGGGTTTTTGACGGCCAGAGCGTTGAACGCGACGTGGCCTATCTCTTGAGGATGTGTCGAACACGATCAGCCTCCGTTATAGCCGAGTCCACGCGGCGGCAAAGGGCAAGGACGTCTTCGATGTACGAAGTGTACGTCTCCCTGGGTTTTGTACGCGGCCGTCGAGCTTTCTCTTCGAGACTTCAGAATGAATGTTCGGTGTCCCAAAAATTCTCCGGATTTGTTGAGCGAAGGTAGGCCAATCAGCGAAGATGTCCTCGTGGTTAAAAAACCACGTTTTCTCGACGTCGGACAGATAGAATGCGACGTGGCGAAGTTTTTCAGGATTGTCCCAGTTGTTATACACACTTGTCACGTCGTACTCCTTCAGCCATACTTCGACATCGTCGCGTGGGAGACCGGAGAAGATAGGTGGGTCCCGCTGCCGGACGGTGACGGTCCATGCCGGGGCCAGTGGCTGGGCGGGGATGCCGGATGGACCAGGCAGCGTGTCTTGGGCCATGACAGCGGATAGGCGGAGCAAGCGGCGATCCGAACGAAGCTCCAGGGTAACTCCACGCCGTAGAGGATTTGGGGATCGAAAGCAGCCTCCACCACTCTGAAAGACCGCAGCACAGTCGTGGTCTCGACGCCTTTTATTCAGCAGAGCCGCCTGACCAACGCACAGAACGAAGATGACGCTCACAGTGATGATGATTACATACAGGTGAAGAGATGAAGGAAGCATATTGTGACTATTGTGCTCACAGTATTAACGAACAAGGGCACGAGACGGTTTCACATATAATGTGGTGTTTCTACCGCGGCATTTCTAGAAATTCTTTCCCTGAATTTAAAGTCGACGCTGGTAGGTTGGAAGGAAGGCGTTTATGTGCAGAAATCAGGGATATGTATTTATTCTAAGGTTGCACCGGTTGTTAGTGTTTATCCTTAGCAAGATTGACAAACTTTTGGAAGGCACCTTAGGTATTCGGTTATTAAGGTTTTTCGTTATGTGGGCGATTACTTGATTTTTGTAGTGGTGAGGACTTTGAAACGGTGGTAACTTCAGTGAGCGAAGAATTTGAATTAAATGGCGGAGGGCTGAGCTTTACTAAAGAGGTGCCTCAGAGTAAGAAATACAATTTCTAGACATTCCCTTAACGTTCCAGAGGAACCACGGGTGCTGGCAGTATTCTCCTACATCTTCGAAACCGCTGTTAAATTTTGGTCGAAGCACTCGAAGGTTGTAAAAAACAGCATCGCCATGTGTTGCCTTAAGTCAGCCCTCACAAAGTCGTGTGAGCACAAAATAAGTGAGAGCTTTAACGCACAGGTTATGCATCTTTTAGATGTAGGCTATCCTCGTGATGCAGTGGCCACTGTCGCTGAACGTTTAAAGAAGTCCATTGTGTTAAGTCCGAGCATGGTTGCAGAAAGCGATGGGAAGAAACGTGTCTTAGGTATACCGTACATTCATTGCGTATCTCACAGGCTAACGAAAGTAGGAAGTAGATACGGCGTTAAGGTTTTTTCACGGCTTCCAATAAGCTAGGTAAGATTTGTGCCGATGTGCAGAGGAAGAATGAGCGAGTAAAAGACAAGAAGCGGACCGATATTTGTTTCGTAAAACCCACCAACAAATTCACTGATTGCCGTACGAGTGTGGTGTATAAGGTCCGTGTACGTAGGGCAGACGGGCTGATGCATTAACCAGAGATCGTTGGAACATAAGAGATCGCTAACAGGAGGTCACTTCTAATGAATCTTTACATTGTCGAGATTGTAAGTGCACGCCAAATTCGAATAGAAATGAAGAAACGCGCCTGAAGATCGAAGCATGGCATATCGAGAATAGTGGTAGCGCATGCGTGAGCCGGCCGTCGATTAACTTGCATAAAGATAAAATCAAATGTCTTAACAGTTATCTTCCACGTAGACCGCCACGCGTGCCGGATTGATAGATTCGCCTGTTGCATGGGCAAGCGCAGATAAGTTTTCGTGCCTTCTTTCTTTTCCGCAGATGTGCGTCTCTTCAGTTGTTAGTCGGCGTTTGTGGTGTCCTGATTTCTTTCTTGTGTCCGTGTTTGCGCGCCCTGCCTTTTTAGAATGAGCACTTATTGAATGGACCAGGACGTTTTGTATGATAATTGTATAAGTTACCACTCACAGAAGTTGACATGCTGTTTTAGAAATGAGCATTGCAAAAGTTAAAGCAAGAAAGCTACGTGACGTGTGAATTTACCATTCATATTTACGGCTAAAGGGCCACTAAACAGCCCCGGAGTCTACAATTTGTGACAACTGCACGCTTTTACAACGTGAACATGTTGCCACATGAATTTTTTGGTTTAGTGGTGATAATGATGCCACAGGCGATAAAACAAATATCCAGGTGGTTTCAGTTTCTCGCTCAGCCTCACCATCATGTACACTGTCAATTTTTATGAAAGGGAACACGCGAGCGCGTGGCCCGCGAGCTCCGGCGGCTGCTTGCAGCGCCTTCAGGCGTGCGCGAGAGCAACCATGGTATCTTTTCGCGTCATCTAGTGGAGAATAAAACAACCAGTCATGGGGTAATATGCAACCAGCTGCAAGATTGCAACCCCCTCCCCCTTCAAGCCGATTACGCAAGAGGCCGGGCCAGCGGCGTGTGTCGTCTGCTGCTCGTAAACTGCGTTTGGCACGAGGGCGCAATCGAAACGCGGAAGCTCTGTCGCTTGGCTTTCGCGCGTTACACTTCGGCCGATTTAGATTTAAGCGACAGCGGTCCAGGCAGGTAAATTTTCGTTGCTGGTTTCCGGTTTTCAAATCTCGCATCGAATTCTGTCGAAAACATTTTCTGAGTAGAATCCACTTAGCCGTGAACGTGTCACCTGTCGTTACAAAATGTACTGGCAAGTCTGCGCTCGATGCTTTAAAGTCACGCATAGTGACTTCCGCGGGTTTGTGTTGAGAGCGCGAAATGGCGCTGCATAGCAAACAGAAGGAGAAAAGGCTTTGTCATGGTTGTAAAGATCTCGATCGATAATTATCACTAACATAAATGACGTGAGCATGAAACATGAAAAAAAATTCAATGAGTTTATTGAAATTGGAAAAAAGTCGTCTTGCTTTTGACCCCCATAAAAAGTAAAACACATTATGACAATTGTTAATACCGCGTGGCGTCACCATTGCGGCCATAACAGCTGCCATTCTAGCTGGTAGGATTGATAAAGAGCGGCCGTTAGGGACGTGTCCCTTCTCAGCTTCTCCCACTCCTCCTTAATGACAACCCAGAGGTCGCCCGCCGAGAGTCCATGCAGGGACTGGCCCGCCAGCGCGCTTTTCGAAAGTCCCCAGATTCTCGATGGTGTTAAGATCTGGAGACTGGGGAGGCCAAACCCGGCGGAAGTCACTATACATGATTTTTAAGCATCGAGCGCAGACTTGCCAGTACATTTTGTGACGACAGGTGACACGTAAGTGGGATTCTACTCAGAAAAATGTTTTCGACAGCATTCGATGCGAGATTTGAAAACCGGAAACCAGCAACGAAAATTTACCTGACTGAACCGCTGTCGCTTAAACTAAATCGGCCGAAGTGTAACGCGCGAAAGCCAAGCGACAGAGCTTCCGCGTTTCGATTGCGCCCGCGTGCCAAACGCAGTTTACGAGCAGCAGACGACACGCCGCTGGCCTGGCCTCTTGCGTAATCGGCTTGAAGGGGGAGGGGTTGCAATCTTGCAGCTGGTTGCATATTACCCCATGACTGGTTGTTTTATTCTCCACTAGATGACGCGAAAAGATACCGTGGTTGCTCTCGCGCACGCCTGAAGGCGCTGCAAGCAGCCGCCGGAGCTCGCGGGCCACGCGCTCGCGTGTTCCCTTCATAAAAATTGACAGTGTACAGTGGCTTCCACGACGTGCCACTGTGCCGAGCGGTGCGGTGAGGATGCACGTTTTAAAGCACTGGCGAGATAAAAAAATTCGCAACACTTGTGACAACCCAGAGCCTATACTGGCATCATCGCAGAGCCAAAATGCCCTTTCATATTGCAGAGGACTAGTCAACCGCCAGCGTTTATTGACGTTGTTCATAGGCAACATTACACCACTTCGCTAGCAAAGAGGAAAGGTCAAGCGCTGAAGAGGAGGTGCGGCTATTGTTTTTAGAAGTACAGTGTCTGTGATATTCGCACAATGCGATTGCGCGGCCTCTGTACGAATTAGCGAGGTTTCTTTGGGAGAGTAAAAGAGGTCAGAGCTGCTTACTGGGCCTTTAAGAGATATAAACATACATTGCAAGGAAGTACACTAGTAGACATATCACTATAAGCTATAACAAACAGCTAATTAACATACTCAATCCATGCGCATGGGGATGTCTCACACCTTTGCAAGAACTTTACTATGGTGGCTGCATGTGTGTAGCCAGAAGCAGCAGGCACGTGGCTTCCATGACTTTGACCCATTCGTTGAAGGGAAACTGCTGCTCATATCCTTGTAGCACTGTTTTGAAGATGCTTCCTGCGATAAAAAATTAACAAACATATGGTCTGCAAACATCCACAGATGACCTACATTGCTGCGTTTTCATTAAATTCAGCTCTAGACTAAACACTGCGACAACAGCATTCTGCTACATTACGGGGTATCATACTGCTTTCCTGGCCTGGTTTAGTTAAATAATTGTTTTCACCCATGACAGAATGTAGCACTAGTAAAGCTTTGGTTGGGGATGGTGCAGTCGTAAAGTAGTATGCAAATTCACCCATGGCAGAATGTAGCACTAGTAAAGCTTTGGTTGGGGATGGTGCAGCGTAAAGTGTATGCAAATTAACATAGGAATAAAACAATGGCATGATTTCACTGAGATATAAGAATTACTATTATTCCTGTAATGTCAGACACCAAGAAGTGTGTAACTGAGCAAGTTTTGACTTAAGGTATCACAAAACAATGCCCTTTATGGAAAGTGGGATATGCAGAGTGAACTCTGATGTTGAAATTGGCTGCCTCTACTGGCTCTGTAGCTGCAAGTGCATTGCTAAAGCTGCTTGATTGCACTTACAAGCCTGTGTAATGGTATTCACAGATGGACAGAAAAGACAAACCCATTTGTTCTCACCTAGCTGCCATAACAGCAAAACGTTGCTTCAGGTCAGGTTTTCTGGTATGCAGAATGCAGAATGCACATGCACAAACTTGGTGGCCGTGCCATACCAAAGCAAACGTGATCGACATCTGCTGTAACTGCGTGCGCAGCTGGAAAGTGCTAAATTATACAATCAGCTGCACCATGCACACATATTGTAATTCTAGCATGCAGACCACGTGCACACAAAGCCGGATCGGTCTGAATGTGCGCCGATTTCTGCTACCGCCCGACTTGCTGAAGAGTGTCGTGAACTTGCCAGACCTTCACTACGCATGACCAAGAGCGACAGAGGAGCATTAGCGGTGACAGGATCACTTCTGAGCCGACGTTCCTCCCTGGAGCGCTCGTATGGCTCTCGATTCCTACCACTGCACCTGGCCTCTCTTCAAAACTACTGCCCAAGTACGAAGGTCCCTACCGTGTCGTTGAACGCACATCCCTGTAAACTACCTGATCGAACCTACCGATCCATCCTCGGACATGCGCCGTCGGGCGCGACATTGTAAACGTGGAGCGCCTCAAGGCGTACCATGACCCGCTCATTGTGACAAGTTGTTAGGTCGCCAGGCGGCTCCCTTTTCGCACCCTGAGTAATTGTAGCGAAGCTTATTGGAACCCTGAAGTGGGTCGTCTTCTCCGGCCCTTTTGTGGGTTGCCCTCTTCGGACAGAGCGCAGCTCGCGCAGAGTCGGCCCGCCTTGACTGTCGCTGTCGTTGATCTTCGCCGAGTGTCCGCCAATAAACATCTTTAAATTTGGTGGAGAGTGCTGTGCCCTTCAAACAACTACGGTCAGCATTCAATGCCCTTGGAGCTGCGATCCCGTGCCGTGCCCTCTACCATGACTCAAGATGCCGCCCAGCAAACGCCTCCCCTGCACGGACATCTTGTCCCGGTGTCCCCCGTATCCGCGACCCTCCTGTTTTCACCGGCGCGGATGGCACCGACGTCGAGGACTGGCTCGCGATTTACGAGCGTGTCAGCGTACCCAATAAATGGGACGAGGCCGGAAAACTAAGCAACCTGGTTTTCTACCTCGCGGGTGTCGCAAGCCTATGGTACAACAACCACGCTTCCGATTTCACTACGTGGTCCGCTTTCAAGACCGCCATCGTCGACGTGTTTGGCCGCCCTGCCGTTCGTAAGCTGCAAGCTGAACAGCGTTTGCGTGAACGAGCTCAGCAGTCCGGCGAGTCTTTCACGAGTTACATTGAAGACGTCCTGGACTTGTGCAAGAAAGCCAATGCGACCATGCCTGAGTCTGACAAGATCCGGAACGTCATGAAAGGCATCGACGACGATGCCTTCACCATGTTGCTCGCGAAAAACCCTAGCACTGTGGCTGAGGTCATCACACTGTGCCAAAGCTATGAGGAGCTGCGCCGGCAGCGGCTGATGACGCGTCGACCTCCATCACGCGACGCCGACCTCGCAGGCATGTCGGCCATTTCGGACCACGTCTTGCTCGCCGAAATCAAGCCTTCGTGCGAGAGGAGATTGCCTGCCAGTTCTCTCTGCTGGCCTTCGCTCACCTGCAGCCTGTTGAACAGCCGTCGAGCACACTGCTGCCTCCCTACGCCGGGCATTGAGCAGGAAATCGCAGAGGTCATGCCGCGTACGCCTCGGGTCGTCTGCGTACGCCGACGTCGTCCATACGCCACGACTGCAGCCCACCATGCAGTCATATCAGCAGCCACCCCGTCCCTCGCGTCCTGCGACATGGATGGGACCTAGCCCGGCAAGCCGATGGCGCGCTTCCGACAACCGCCCCATCTGCTTTGCGTGCGGTTGCGCCGGTCACGTCGCCCGCTATTGCAATCGCATGCAGGCGCCTCGATTCGGATCGACCGTCACGAGCCAGTCCAGCCGCCCATACTACGAGCCGCCGCGCCTATGTCACCGACGTCACGCCCGTCTCCATCTAACCGCCGTTCGCCGTCCCCAAGACGCCGCTCACTGTCACCGATGCGGCCCCGTCCGGTCGCGCGCGACAGGAAAACTAGTCGTCGCAGTCCAAGAGGCAGGGCGCGACGCTATCGAACTGCCAAGCCCTCAGCAAAGCCCATCGAACGTAGTAGACGTGTTTGTAGATGGCGTGCGCACATTGGCCCTGTGGACACTGGAGCTGCCGTATCCGTTATGGACGCTAAATATAGCCGACTACTACGAAAAGTGACGACGCCGCTTTCCGGGCTCTCCCTCCGTACAGCCAGCGCCCAAAGCATTCACCCGACAGCGGCGTGTACAGCCCGTGTCATCATTCAGGACGCTCTGTACGCCGTCGAATTCATCATCATTTCTTCATGCTCTCACGACGTCATCCTGGGTTGGGATTTTCTCGCTCGCCGCGATGCCGTAATTCGTTGCACACCAGCCGAAATAGAGCTCTCACCATTCTCCAATTTGACGCCGGCGAATAGTCCATCGGCTGCGACCAAGGTACTCGTCAAAGACGACACAACAGTTCTGCAAACTCGTCAACGGCTGTCCCCGTCTATGCACCGGTTCTCCGACACCGTTGCACTCCTTTCTCCCTCTGACCTCGTTTTCACCAGGAAAGGTTTGCTGGTGCCATTTGCGACCGTGCAAGTCACTCAGGGCGACACCGATTTTCGTACGAACCATCCCCGTACGTTGTTACGTTGGTGCGAGGGGAATGTCTCGGCAGAGCGGAAGCCCTCGAAGACGCACAAGTTATGGACGCACCGGGTGACACGCACTGTGCCAGCTCCCGTACGCTCAGTGCTGTTACCACATCCGACTCGTCACCGTGACGTGTTTGCTTCCTCCATTGCTGACAACCTTACGTCGGTCCAGCGTTCCCAGCTTCTGTGCCTGTTGGAAGAAGTTCGTTCTTCGTTCGATGTCGCGCAAACTCTCTCGGCCGACGTTGCTGTCACGCTCGCATCGACACTGGCGCCCAACCACCACTGCGGCAACGTCCCTATCGCGTATTCCCTGCAGAGGCGTCGTGTAATTAACGAGCAAGTCGAAGACATGCTTCGCCGCGATGTTATTCGACCCTCAAAAGCCATGGGCGTCTCCGTCGTTCCGTGCGAAGAAGGACGGCTCTGTGCGGTTCTGTGACTACCGACGACTCATAAGATCACCCGTAAAGACGTTATCCCTCCTCGAATAGACGACGCCATTACAGCCGCAGGAGCAGAATCTTTTCATCGCTCGATTTTGCGCTCAGGGTACTGGCAAGTCCCCATGGCTGATGACGCTCGACCGAAGACAGCGTTTGTCACACCCGACGGCTTGTACGAATTCAACGTCATGCCGTTTGGGCTGTGTAATGCGCCCGCGACCTTTGAGCGCATGATGGACACCGTTCTGCGCAACTTGAAATGGCACACGTGCCTGTGCTACCTCGACGACGTCGTCGTTTTCGCCCCGGACTTCTCCACGCATCTTCAACGCCTGCGGCTTGTTTTGACGCGTTTGAGCGACGCCGGGCTACAACTGAACCTAAAGAAGTGCCGATTTGCAGCACGGCAGCTGACAATACTAGGCTACGTCGTATCCAAGGACGGAATTCTCCCCGATCCAGCCAAGCTTCGGGCCGTGACAGAGTTCCCCAAACCTACGTCCGTCAAAGAACTGCGCAGTTTCGTAGGACTATGCTCCTACTTTCGGCGCTTCATACGAAACTTCGCGACCATCATATCGCCGCTGACGAAGCTCCTTGGCAGCAACGGGCCCCTCAATACGTGGTCGTCAGAGTGCGACGCCGCTTTCGCGAAGCTCCGTCGTTTGTTGACGTCTCCTCCGATACTACGCCACTACGACCCTGCGGCCCCTACAGAGGTACACACGGACGCCAGCGGTGTGGGCCTCGGCGCTGTCCTTGCACAGCGCAAACCTGGGTTTCCGGAATATGTCGTGGCATATGCAAGTCGCACGCTTACTAAAGCCGAGACCAATTACACCGTCACGGAGAAAGAATGCCTGGCAATCATCTGGGCCCTTACGAAGTTCCGACCTTATTTGTATGGTCGCCCATTTGATGTCGTCACCGACCATCATGCGCTGTGCTGGTCTCAGGCCGTCTCGCCCGTTGGGCACTTCGCCTGCAAGACTACGACATCCGCGTACTGTACCGCAACGGACGCCAGCATGCTGACGCCGACGCCCTGTCGCGCTCTCCCTTGCCTGACGACAGTGCCCACAGCTCAGTGTCTCCCCTTGCCGTTTTTCCATCGACATTCACACCATCGCTACCGAACAGCGCAAGGATCGCTGGATTGCCTCACTGATAGACTTGCTGACTGATCCGTCGGCAACACCACCCACTCGCGCGTTGCGTCGTCAAGTCCACCATTTCGCCGTTCGCGACGACCTCCTCCACCGACGCAACTACAGCGGCGACGGCCGCCAGTGGCTACTAGTAATACCCCGAAGTCTGCGTTCTGACATATGCGAGTCGTTCCACTCTGATCCGCAGTGTGCGCATTCTGGGGTATCGAAAACTTACCACCGCATCCGCCAACGGTACTTTTGGCGAGGGATGTACCGCTACGTGCAGAAGTTCGTTCGCTCCTGCATCGATTGTCAGCGCCGCAAGACTTCAACGCACCTGTCGCCGACAGGTCTGCAACCTCTACCTTGCCCTGACCGGCCGTTTGGGCGTGTTGGCATCGAT